>NC_086451.1:304032946-304089816 GCF_028390025.1 Pseudophryne corroboree | reverse complement strand
TTTTTTTTTCTTTCTTTATACATACATACTAGTTACGAGTATACTATCTCTTTATCAACCAGTCTATATATTAGCAGCAGACACAGTACAGTGCGGTAGTTCACGGCTGTGGCTACCTCTGTGTCGGCACTCGGCAGCCCGTCCATAATTGTATATACCACCTAACCGTGGTTTTTTTTTCTTTCTTTATACATACATACTAGTTACGAGTATACTATCTCTTTATCAACCAGTCTATATATTAGCAGCAGACACAGTACAGTGCGGTAGTTCACGGCTGTGGCTACCTCTGTGTCGGCACTCGGCAGCCCGTCCATAATTGTATATACCACCTAACCGTGGTTTTTTTTTCTTTCTTTATACATACATACTAGTTACGAGTATACTATCTCTTTATCAACCAGTCTATATATTAGCAGCAGACACAGTACAGTGCGGTAGTTCACGGCTGTGGCTACCTCTGTGTCGGCACTCGGCAGCCCGTCCATAATTGTATATACCACCTAACCGTGGTTTTTTTTTCTTTCTTTATACATACATACTAGTTACGAGTATACTATCTCTTTATCAACCAGTCTATATATTAGCAGCAGACACAGTACAGTGCGGTAGTTCACGGCTGTGGCTACCTCTGTGTCGGCACTCGGCAGCCCGTCCATAATTGTATATACCACCTAACCGTGGTTTTTCTTTCTTTCTTTATACATACATACTAGTTACGAGTATACTATCTCTTTATCAACCAGTCTATATATTAGCAGCAGACACAGTACAGTGCGGTAGTTCACGGCTGTGGCTACCTCTGTGTCGGCACTCGGCAGCCCGTCCATAATTGTATATACCACCTAACCGTGTTTTTTTTTTCTTTCTTTATACATACATACTAGTTACGAGTATACTATCTCTTTATCAACCAGTCTATATATTAGCAGCAGACACAGTACAGTGCGGTAGTTCACGGCTGCGGCTACCTCTGTGTCGGCACTCGGCAGCCCGTCCATAATTGTATATACCACCTAACCGTGGTTTTTTTTTCTTTCTTTATACATACATACTAGTTACGAGTATACTATCTCTTTATCAACCAGTCTATATATTAGCAGCAGACACAGTACAGTGCGGTAGTTCACGGCTGTGGCTACCTCTGTGTCGGCACTCGGCAGCCCGTCCATAATTGTATATACCAGTGACCTAACCGTGGTTTTTTTTTCTTTCTTTATACATACATACTAGTTACGAGTATACTATCTCTTTATCAACCAGTCTATATATTAGCAGCAGACACAGTACAGTGCGGTAGTTCACGGCTGTGGCTACCTCTGTGTCGGCACTCGGCAGCCCGTCCATAATTGTATATACCACCTAACTGTGGTTTTTTTTTCTTTCTTTATACATACATACTAGTTACGAGTATACTATCTCTTTATCAACCAGTCTATATATTAGCAGCAGACACAGTACAGTGCGGTAGTTCACGGCTGTGGCTACCTCTGTGTCGGCACTCGGCAGCCCGTCCATAATTGTATACTAGTATCCAATCCATCCATCTCCATTGTTTACCTGAGGTGCCTTTTAGTTGTGCCTATTAAAATATGGAGAACAAAAATGTTGAGGTTCCAAAATTAGGGAAAGATCAAGATCCACTTCCACCTCGTGCTGAAGCTGCTGCCACTAGTCATGGCCGAGACGATGAAATGCCAGCAACGTCGTCTGCCAAGGCCGATGCCCAATGGCATAGTACAGAGCATGTCAAAACCAAAACACCAAATATCAGTTAAAAAAGGACTCCAAAACCTAAAATAAAATTGTCGGAGGAGAAGCGTAAACTTGCCAATATGCCATTTACCACACGGAGTGGCAAGGAACGGCTGAGGCCCTGGCCTATGTTCATGGCTAGTGGTTCAGCTTCACATGAGGATGGAAGCACTCAGCCTCTCGCTAGAAAACTGAAAAGACTCAAGCTGGCAAAAGCACCGCAAAGAACTGTGCGTTCTTTGAAATCCCAAATCCACAAGGAGAGTCCAATTGTGTCGGTTGCGATGCCTGACCTTCCCAACACTGGACGTGAAGAGCATGCGCCTTCCACCATTTGCACGCCCCCTGCAAGTGCTGGAAGGAGCACCCGCAGTCCAGTTCCTGATAGTCAGATTGAAGATGTCAGTGTTGAAGTACACCAGGATGAGGAGGATATGGGTGTTGCTGGCGCTGGGGAGGAAATTGACCAGGAGGATTCTGATGGTGAGGTGGTTTGTTTAAGTCAGGCACCCGGGGAGACACCTGTTGTCCGTGGGAGGAATATGGCCATTGACATGCCAGGTGAAAATACCAAAAAAATCAGCTCTTCGGTGTGGAGGTATTTCACCAGAAATGCGGACAACAGGTGTCAAGCCGTGTGTTCCCTTTGTCAAGCTGTAATAAGTAGGGGTAAGGACGTTAACCACCTCGGAACATCCTCCCTTATACGTCACCTGCAGCGCATTCATAATAAGTCAGTGACAAGTTCAAAAACTTTGGGTGACAGCGGAAGCAGTCCACTGACCAGTAAATCCCTTCCTCTTGTAACCAAGCTCACGCAAACCACCCCACCAACTCCCTCAGTGTCAATTTCCTCCTTCCCCAGGAATGCCAATAGTCCTGCAGGCCATGTCACTGGCAAGTCTGACGAGTCCTCTCCTGCCTGGGATTCCTCCGATGCATCCTTGCGTGTAACGCCTACTGCTGCTGGCGCTGCTGTTGTTGCCGCTGGGAGTCGATGGTCATCCCAGAGGGGAAGTCGTAAGCCCACTTGTACTACTTCCAGTAAGCAATTGACTGTTCAACAGTCCTTTGCGAGGAAGATGAAATATCACAGCAGTCATCCTACTGCAAAGCGGATAACTGAGTCCTTGACAACTATGTTGGTGTTAGACGTGCGTCCGGTATCCGCCGTTAGTTCACAGGGAACTAGACAATTTATTGAGGCAGTGTGCCCCCGTTACCAAATACCATCTAGGTTCCACTTCTCTAGGCAGGCGATACCGAGAATGTACACGGACGTCAGAAAAAGACTCACCAGTCTCCTAAAAAATGCAGTTGTACCCAATGTCCACTTAACCACGGACATGTGGACAAGTGGAGCAGGGCAGGGTCAGGACTATATGACTGTGACAGCCCACTGGGTAGATGTATGGACTCCCGCCGCAAGAACAGCAGCGGCGGCACCAGTAGCAGCAACTCGCAAACGCCAACTCTTTCCTAGGCAGGCTACGCTTTGTATCACCGCTTTCCAGAATACGCACACAGCTGAAAACCTCTTACGGCAACTGAGGAAGATCATCGCGGAATGGCTTACCCCAATTGGACTCTCCTGTGGATTTGTGGCATCGGACAACGCCAGCAATATTGTGTGTGCATTAAATATGGGCAAATTCCAGCACGTCCCATGTTTTGCACATACCTTGAATTTGGTGGTGCAGAATTTTTTAAAAAACGACAGGGGCGTGCAAGAGATGCTGTCGGTGGCCAGAAAAATTGCGGGACACTTTCGGCGTACAGGCACCACGTACAGAAGACTGGAGCACCACCAAAAACTACTGAACCTGCCCTGCCATCATCTGAAGCAAGAAGTGGTAACGAGGTGGAATTCAACCCTCTATATGCTTCAGAGGTTGGAGGAGCAGCAAAAGGCCATTCAAGCCTATACAATTGAGCACGATATAGGAGATGGAATGCACCTGTCTCAAGTGCAGTGGAGAATGATTTCAACGTTGTGCAAGGTTCTGATGCCCTTTGAACTTGCCACACGTGAAGTCAGTTCAGACACTGCCAGCCTGAGTCAGGTAATTCCCCTCATCAGGCTTTTGCAGAAGAAGCTGGAGGCATTGAAGAAGGAGCTAAAAGGGAGCGATTCCGCTATGCATGTGGGACTTGTGGATGCAGCCCTTAATTCGCTTAACAAGGATACACGGGTGGTCAATCTGTTGAAATCAGAGCACTACATTTTGGCCACCGTGCTCGATCCTAGATTTAAAGCCTACCTTGGATCTCTCTTTCCGGCAGACACAGGTCTGCTGGGGTTGAAAGACCTGCTGGTGACAAAATTGTCAAGTCAAGCGGAACGCGACCTGTCAACATCTCCTCCTTCACATTCTCCCGCAACTGGGGGTGCGAGGAAAAGGCTCAGAATTCCGAGCCCACCCGCTGGCGGTGATGCAGGGCAGTCTGGAGCGACTGCTGATGCTGACATCTGGTCCGGACTGAAGGACCTGACAACGATTACGGACATGTCGTCTACTGTCACTGCATATGATTCTCTCAACATTGATAGAATGGTGGAGGATTATATGAGTGACCGCATCCAAGTAGGCACGTCACACAGTCCGTACTTATACTGGCAGGAAAAAGAGGCAATTTGGAGGCCCTTGCACAAACTGGCTTTATTCTACCTAAGTTGCCCTCCCACAAGTGTGTACTCCGAAAGAGTGTTTAGTGCCGCCGCTCACCTTGTCAGCAATCGGCGTACGAGGTTACATCCAGAAAATGTGGAGAAGATGATGTTCATTAAAATGAATTATAATCAATTCCTCCGCGGAGACATTGACCAGCAGCAATTGCCTCCACAAAGTACACAGGGAGCTGAGATGGTGGATTCCAGTGGGGACGAATTGATAATCTGTGAGGAGGGGGATGTACACGGTGATATATCGGAGGGTGAAGATGAGGTGGACATCTTGCCTCTGTAGAGCCAGTTTGTGCAAGGAGAGATTAATTGCTTCTTTTTTGGGGGGGGTCCAAACCAACCCGTCATATCAGTCACAGTCGTGTGGCAGACCCTGTCACTGAAATGATGGGTTGGTTAAAGTGTGCATGTCCTGTTTTGTTTATACAACATAAGGGTGGGTGGGAGGGCCCAAGGACAATTCCATCTTGCACCTCTTTTTTCTTTTCTTTTTCTTTGCATCATGTGCTGATTGGGGAGGGTTTTTTGGAAGGGACATCCTGCGTGACACTGCAGTGCCACTCCTAGATGGGCCCGGTGTTTGTGTCGGCCACTAGGGTCGCTAATCTTACTCACACAGTCAGCTACCTCATTGCGCCTCTTTTTTTCTTTGCGTCATGTGCTGTTTGGGGAGGGTTTTTTGGAAGGGACATCCTGCGTGACACTGCAGTGCCACTCCTAGATGGGCCCGGTGTTTGTGTCGGCCACTAGGGTCGCTAATCTTACTCACACAGCTACCTCATTGCGCCTCTTTTTTTCTTTGCGTCATGTGCTGTTTGGGGAGGGTTTTTTGGAAGGGACATCCTGCGTGACACTGCAGTGCCACTCCTAGATGTGCCCGGTGTTTGTGTCGGCCACTAGGGTCGCTAATCTTACTCACACAGCTACCTCATTGCGCCTCTTTTTTTCTTTGCGTCATGTGCTGTTTGGGGAGGGTTTTTTGGAAGGGACATCCTGCGTGACACTGCAGTGCCACTCCTAGATGGGCCCGGTGTTTGTGTCGGCCACTAGGGTCGCTAATCTTACTCACACAGCTACCTCATTGCGCCTCTTTTTTTCTTTGCGTCATGTGCTGTTTGGGGAGGGTTTTTTGGAAGGGACATCCTGCGTGACACTGCAGTGCCACTCCTAGATGGGCCCGGTGTTTGTGTCGGCCACTAGGGTCGCTAATCTTACTCACACAGTCAGCTACCTCATTGCGCCTCTTTTTTTCTTTGCGTCATGTGCTGTTTGGGGAGGGTTTTTTGGAAGGGCCATCCTGCGTGACACTGCAGTGCCACTCCTAGATGGGCCCGGTGTTTGTGTCGGCCACTAGGGTCGCTAATCTTACTCACACAGCTACCTCATTGCGCCTCTTTTTTTCTTTGCGTCATGTGCTGTTTGGGGAGGGTTTTTTGGAAGGGACATCCTGCGTGACACTGCAGTGCCACTCCTAGATGGGCCCGGTGTTTGTGTCGGCCACTAGGGTCGCTAATCTTACTCACACAGTCAGCTACCTCATTGCGCCTCTTTTTTTCTTTGCGTCATGTGCTGTTTGGGGAGGGTTTTTTGGAAGGGACATCCTGCGTGACACTGCAGTGCCACTCCTAGATGGGCCCGGTGTTTGTGTCGGCCACTAGGGTCGCTAATCTTACTCACACAGCTACCTCATTGCGCCTCTTTTTTTCTTTGCGTCATGTGCTGTTTGGGGAGGGTTTTTTGGAAGGGCCATCCTGCGTGACACTGCAGTGCCACTCCTAGATGGGCCCGGTGTTTGTGTCGGCCACTAGGGTCGCTAATCTTACTCACACAGCTACCTCATTGCGCCTCTTTTTTTCTTTGCGTCATGTGCTGTTTGGGGAGGGTTTTTTGGAAGGGACATCCTGCGTGACACTGCAGTGCCACTCCTAGATGGGCCCGGTGTTTGTGTCGGCCACTAGGGTCGCTTATCTTACTCACACAGCGACCTCGGTGCAAATTTTAGGACTAAAAATAATATTGTGAGGTGTGAGGTATTCAGAATAGACTGAAAATGAGTGTAAATTATGGTTTTTGAGGTTAATAATACTTTGGGATCAAAATGACCCCCAAATTCTATGATTTAAGCTGTTTTTTAGTGTTTTTGGAAAAAAACACCCGAATCCAAAACACACCCGAATCCGACAAAAATAATTCGGTGAGGTTTTGCCAAAACGCGTTCGAACCCAAAACACGGCCGCGGAACCGAACCCAAAACCAAAACACAAAACCCGAAAAATTTCAGGCGCTCATCTCTAAATATCACTTGTACTAATAGTTATTGATGCAATATTAGATAACTGATGCAGCAGAAATGTAATTAGCCCGTTGGTTTGAGCATGTCTTCATTTAACCGCACTATTGTTTGGCAGTACATTTAGATTTAATGAGGAGCTGTCAACATCTTATTGAAAACACATAATTTATGATTACATAAAATAATGAATTAGCAATCTTTTTTTTGATCTCTGCTCTTCCTCTTCTAATTATGACACTTCCAGGTCCCCCATTAAGTAAATTCTGAGCCACGCATTGTAAAATATTGTATTTCATGTGCATAATAGATGTGTCTTTATTGATGATTTGCAGAAAGGTTAAAATGCAGGGTAAAAAGCTCTACAGGACCCTGAAGCATTAAAGGGTCAACTTTGAGCAGAGACTACTAATGACTGAATGTTTAAAAATAGCAAAGCTTTGTGCCAGCAAAGTTGCTGTATTTCTGAAGTGCATTGTTCCTGTAAAGTGGACATAGCGCCCTCCATACACTGATTCAGGTACAGTAAACACCTATTCTCATAGTCAACAGCAAGTTGGCATCTAGCTTCTTATAGCATAGTGTGCAGCTTAAAACTGGAAGTTATATGATTTGTAACAATTTCCTATAATGGCATAGCAGACTTTGTAATAAAATCAGACTCTGGAAATAACTCATAATTACTTGTATATTCCACATAATTTATATAGCGGAATTAGCAATCACATTACAGCTCTTTATATATACTAATGTGAAGCTATGTCTCTCATAATTCTCAACCAGAGACATTATCAAGCATGGCAGGACAGAAGACGATTGGACAAAAAGAATGGAAGTCTACCGTATAGATTAAAATTAACCTTCAGGCCATGATTTAGTTTAATGGAGCACTGTCATAATAATATAGTATTAGGCTATACCATTTAAGCAAGTTATATGAATTAATTAAATTTCAAGTAAATAACCCACTACAATTTTTCCACTTTGTGCTGTTGGAATACCCTGTTCGTTCTTCTCCTAATCTAAGGCTAACTCCTGTCTCTTCTTTGTTCACATTGTGAGGCAGCCCTTAACCCATGTAGTACTGGACTTTACAGGTCATGGCCTGGTAGTTATGTAAATAGGACATGTACTACTCGAGCTCTACAATACCCCTGGGAACAAGCCTAGCACTTAACGTCGTCAAAGGACTTACAAGGAGCCGGGAGTGTGGGCTATTCTCCATCCACTCCATGCAATTAGTTGGCACCATGTCTTGGTTGAAGTATTAGAAAACACCATTGAGGGTTCATCACTTTCTAAGCTGAAGATGTACAGTATCAGCTTCTACTTATCATTCCATAGACTGTTCTTGATAAATGCTAGCTAGATGCTGATTGGTTGCTAATGGCAACTTCTACACACTTTGATACATTTACCCACCACTAACTCACCTCTACTACTGCAATCTGTGTGGTGAGAAGATTGAAGCTTCAGAGGGATCTGTCATGTAGGCTGAAGTGGCCAGAAATTAATCACACCATTCAAGCACAACATCTATGTTATCCACCAAAAGAGAAGGTAGTTTGTTACTATAATCTGGGGACAAAACTACAGCTCCCCTAAAAGGAGTGTAGTTTGAGACTCTGACTAAATTTGAGCATCTTCGCATGGGATGCAGTCAGAATACTGACAGCGGAATCCTGATGGTCAGAATCCTGATGGATCCTGAAGGTAAGTACTGGCCTTGGGGGTTAGGGGTAGGCAATAGGGAGAGGGTTAGGATTAGGTTGCGGGGGTTGGAAAGGTTATGGTTAGGCTGCAAGGGGGGGGGGGGGGGGTTAGGCAGTGGAAAGGGACAATTAGGGTTAAGGGGTAAGATTATGTGTAGATTAAAATTACTTACTGTGTTCCGATTCTGACCATCAGGATCCCGCTGTCAGTATTCTGACTGTCAGTATCCCAACTGCCGGGATTTCACATATTCTGTAAATTGACAATGGCCCTCATTCCGAGTTGATTGCTAGCTGCTTTCGTTCGCAGCGCAGCGATCAGGCAAAAAAAACGGCATTTCTTCACATGCATATGCGGCGCAATGCGCATGCGCGTCGTACTCTTACAACGAACGATGTAGTTTCACAAGAGGTCTAGCGAAGATTTTCAGTCGCACTGCTGGCCGCAGAGTGATTGACAGGAAGAGGGTGTTTCTGGGTGTCAACTGACCATTTTCAGGGAGTGAGCAGAAAAACGCAGGCGTGTCAGATAAAAATGCAGGCGTGACTGGGGAAACGTAGGCGTGGCTGGCCGAACGCAGGGCGTGTTCGTGATGTCAAATCAGGAACTAAATAGTCTGCAGTGATCGCAAGCTAGGAGTAAGTCTCGAGCTACTCTGAAGCTGCACAAAATTATTTTGTAGCTGCTGTGCGATCCTTTCGTTCGCACTTCTGCTAAGCTAAAATACACTCCCAGAGGGCAGCGGGTTAGCATTTGCATGGCTGCTAAAAGCAGCTAGCGAGTGAACAACTCGGAATGAGGGCCAATGCACAATATCAAGAAGTTGTTACATTGGACTCAATTTTTTAAGATAATAAGGAATCCTATGAAAGAACTTACTCATGACAACAAAGGTGGACAAACATCTGAAAGAGAACCAAATAATCATCTGTAAGTGAATCTACAGCATTAAGAGAAATTCTACAAATATATACAAAGTGGTTTCTGGTTTTATCCAGTTTTCATGACATGTTTTCCAATCCTCTTATTTCTATTGAAAGGAAATATGAATGAAATGTCACATTTCAGTAGCTTTGGAGGGCCTTTCAGAGGCACATCTAATGAATATTCCCCACCCCATAACTGATGTTCCTCCCCATCTCCTTCACCTAAGACCCCACACAAAGTGAAGTAATTTTAAAAAAATGTTAGTACAGAAAAATAAACAAATGCACTAAATTAAATTTATGTTCATCTCCCTAAATATAGAAAGACGATAATCTAGTAAAACACATCCCCCTGAATATGCAAATTACATGGAATATTTCTGTCATATTGGCCCTCATTCCGAGTTGTTCGCTCGTTGCTGAGTTTCGCTATATTGCGATTAGTCGCTTACTGCGCATGCGCAAGGTTCGCAGAGCGCATGCGCTTAGTTATTTTACTCAAAAGTTAGGTATTTTACTCACGGCATAACGAGGATTTTTCATCGTTCTGGTGATCGGAGTGTGATTGACAGGAAGTGGGTGTTTCTGGGCGGAAACTGGCCGTTTTATGGGAGTGTGCGAAAAAACGCTGGCGTTTCTGGGAAAAACGCAGGAGTGTCTGAAGAAACGGGAGAGTGTCTGGGTGAACGCTGGGTGTGTTTGTGACGTCAAACCAGGAACGAAACTGACTGAACTGATCGCAATGGCTGAGTAAGTCTGGAGCTTTTTAGAAACTGCTAAGAATTTTCTATTTGCAAATCTGCTAATCTTTTGTTCGCAATTCTGCTATGCTAAGATACACTCCCAGAGGGCGGCGGCTTAGCGTGTGCAATGCTGCTAGAAGCAGCTAGCGAGCAAAGAACTCGGAATGAGGGCCATTATTTGTTATTGTACCGTCAGTTATTCTATGCTTAAATTGATCTTATGATGGCAAAGCACTGTGGAATTACTTTTGGTTAACCCTAACCCTACTACTGGGTAAAGATTAAAAAAAAACTATTATTCGCAGTCCAGAAACACAGACTTTTTTCCCTCTACATATGTACTGTAAAACATCAGTCAACAACAGCCAGTATGAAATTAATTAGGGACTGTCCAGAGAAACAAAATTCACGCATACTGTAAGGGCTATAACACACACTCCGGTTTTTCCCGGATGGCAAAAAGCCGGACAAACTTTGTCCGGCTTTTTGCCTTCCGGGAGAAACCGGCAGAGTCTCTCGCACAGGACGGCTTTGAGCCGTGTGTGATGCTGTGCGCATGCGCAGCATTAGACACGGCTTGGGAAAAAAACGTTGTGTGTGAAAGCTCCCCTTCACACACATGGTTTACTGGCTGCAAAGACGGCCCGGCAGCCGGACCTTCCAGTGGAAGTTCCGGCTGCAACCCGGCAGCCGGGCCGGGACCATGCCGTGTATAAGGACACATTGCGCTCAATGTGTCTTTGCATAACGGCAGCGGTTAAAAGCCGTCCGGGTTTTTGCCGGGCGGCACCAGCCGGGTAGTGTGTTTTAGCCCTAAGTCTGAGAAAGAGAAACAAACATTAAAGAAGCTGTCAGTGGTGCTGAATATGAGAGAGCACTGTTCACTGCAGAGTACCAAACCAATAACAGTCATAATAATTTCTACAAGTGCAAATCAGCATATATGAGAATTGCAGATGAGACTGGAGCTTGCAAAAAAGAAAAAAAAAGTAGGACTCATGTTAAAGACAGGGTTAATTCCCCACATATCCCTGAACACAGAGCACAGCTACACAGGTGGATCACTTGTGTGGTAATTTAGCTGGTGAGTGCTTGGTTGGATATATAAGTTATGTTCTTTTGTTGGGGGCAGAATGACCAGCACTGGACTAGCTGGCCAGCCACTAGCTAGATGACCAGTATACAGCTAGAAGTACTGTAGGTCCGCGAGACACTGTGAATACTTTATGGATGTGATGCTGGAACCACGCCTAATGCTGTCCATGCCGCCATCCTGAATAAACTACAGCAAGCTGGATCAGCAAAACATTTGTGGACATTCATTCATTGCCTGGTTTGTCGCAGACATGCACACAGTCCCAAAACACAATACAATGGCCCTCATTCCGAGTTGATCGCTCGGTATTTTTCATCGCATCGCAATGAAAATCCGCTTAGTACGCATGCGCAATGTTCGCACTGCGACTGCGCCAAGTAACTTTGCTATGTAGAAAGTAATTTTACTCACGGCTTTTTCATCGCTCCGGCGATCGTAATGTGATTGACAGGAAATGGGTGTTACTGGGCGGAAACACGGCGTTTCAGGGGCGTGTGGCTGAAAACGCTACCGTTTCCGGAAAAAACGCAGGAGTGGCCGGAGAAACGGTGGGAGTGCCTGGGCGAACGCTGGGTGTGTTTGTGACGTCAACCAGGAACGACAAGCACTGAACTGATCGCACAGGCAGAGTAAGTCTGAAGCTACTCTGAAACTGCTAAGTAGTTAGTAATGGCAATATTGCGAATACATCGGTCGCAATTTTAAGAAGCTAAGATTCACTCCCAGTAGGCGGCGGCTTAGCGTGTGTAACTCTGCTAAATTCGCCTTGCGACCGATCAACTCGGAATGAGGGCCAATAATCAGAAGGGGAACAGCATG
Source organism: Pseudophryne corroboree (assembly GCF_028390025.1). NCBI lineage: Eukaryota > Metazoa > Chordata > Amphibia > Anura > Myobatrachidae > Pseudophryne > Pseudophryne corroboree. Next base: position 304,077,791 of record NC_086451.1, on the reverse strand, counting down.
CCTAAATTTCTCTGACGTCCTAAGTGGATGCTGGGGACTCCGTCAGGACCATGGGGAATAGCGGCTCCGCAGGAGACAGGGCACAAAAGTAAAAGCTTTAGGATCAGGTGGTGTGCACTGGCTCCTCCCCCTATGACCCTCCTCCAAGCCTCAGTTAGGTTTTTGTGCCCAGCCGAGAAGGGTGCAATCTAGGTGGCTCTCCTAAAGAGCTGCTTAGAGTAAAAGTTTTGTTAGGTTTTTTATTTTCAGTGAGTCCTGCTGGCAACAGGCTCACTGCAACGAGGGACTTAGGGGAGAAGAAGTGAACTCACCTGCGTGCAGGATGGATTGGCTTCTTAGGCTACTGGACACTAGCTCCAGAGGGACGATCACAGGTACAGCCTGGATGGGTCACCGGAGCCGCGCCGCCGACCCCCTTGCAGATGCTGAAGAGAGAAGAGGTCCAGAAATCGGCGGCTGAAGACTTCTCAGTCTTCATGAGGTAGCGCACAGCACTGCAGCTGTGCGCCATTGCTCTCAGCACACTTCACACCAACGGTCACTGAGGGTGCAGGGCGCTTGGGGGGGCGCCCTGGGCAGCAATGAAAGTACCTATGCTGGCTAAAAATACATCACATATAGCCCCTGGGGCTATATGGATGTATTTAACCCCTGCCAGGTTGTCAGAAAAACGGGAGAAGAAGCCCGCCGAAAAGGGGGCGGGGCCTATTCTCCTCAGCACACAGCGCCATTTTCCTACACAGCTCCGCTGCTAGGAAGGCTCCCAGGCTCTCCCCTGCACTGCACTACAGAAACAGGGTTAAAACAGAGAGGGGGGGCACTTATTTGGCGATATTATTATATATTAAGATACTATAAGGGAAAACACTTATATAAGGTTGTCCCTGTATAATATAGCGTTTTGGTGTGTGCTGGCAAACTCTCCCTCTGTCTCCCCAAAGGGCTAGTGGGGTCCTGTCCTCTATCAGAGCATTCCCTGTGTGTGTGCTGTGTGTCGGTACGTGTGTGTCGACATGTATGAGGACGATGTTGGTGAGGAGGCGGAGCAATTGCCTGTAATGGTGATGTCACTCTCTAGGGAGTCGACACCGGAATGGATGGCTTATTTAGGGAATTACGTGATAATGTCAACACGCTGCAAGGTCGGTTGACGACATGAGACGGCCGGCAAACCAATTAGTACCTGTCCAGGCGTCTCAAACACCGTCAGGGGCTTTAAAACGCCCATTTACCTCAGTCGGTCGACACAGACACAGACACGGACACTGACTCCAGTGTCGACGGTGAAGAAACAAACGTATTTTCCATGTGGGCCACACGTTACATGTTAAGGGCAATGAAGGAGGTGTTACATATTTCTGATACTACAAGTACCACAAAAGAGGGTATTATGTGGGGTGTGAAAAAACTACCTGTAGTTTTTCCTGAATCAGATAAATTAAATGAAGTGTGTGATGATGCGTGGGTTTCCCCAGATAGAAAATTATTGGCGTTATACCCTTTCCCGCCAGAAGTTAGGGCGCGTTGGGAAACACCCCTTAGGGTGGATAAGGCGCTCACACGCTTATCAAAACAAGTGGCGTTACCGTCTCCAGATACGGCCGCCCTCAAGGAGCCAGCTGATAGGAGGCTGGAAAATATCCTAAAAAGTATATACACACATACTGGTGTTATACTGCGACCAGCGATCGCCTCAGCCTGGAGGTGCAGCGCTGGGGTGGCTTGGTCAGATTCCCTGACTGAAAATATTGATACCCTTGACAGGGACAGTATTTTATTGACTATAGAGCATTTAAAGGATGCATTTCTATATATGCGAGATGCACAGAGGGATATTTGCACTCTGGCATCAAGAGTAAGTGCGATGTCCATATCTGCCAGAAGATGTTTATGGACACGACAGTGGTCAGGTGATGCAGATTCCAAATGGCACATGGAAGTATTGCCGTATAAAGGGGAGGAGTTATTTGGGGTCGGTCCATCGGACCTGGTGGCCACGGCAACAGCTGGAAAATCCACCTTTTTTACCCCAAGTCACATCTCAGCAGAAAAAGACACCGTCTTTTCAGCCTCAGTCCTTTCGTCCCCATAAGGGCAAGCAGGCAAAAGGCCAGTCATATCTGCCCAGGGATAGAGGAAAGGGAAGAAGACTGCAGCAGGCAGCCCATTCCCAGGAACAGAAGCCCTCCACCGCTTTTGCCAAGTCCTCAGCATGACGCTGGGGCCGTACAGGACTCAGGTGCGGTGAGGGGTCGTCTCAAGAGTTTCAGCGCGCAGTGGGCTCACTCGCAAGTGGACCCCTGGATCCTACAAGTAGTATCCCAGGGGTACAGATTGGAAATTCGAGACGTCTCCCCCTCGCAGGTTCCTGAAGTCTGCTTTACCAACGTCTCCCTCCGACAGGGAGGCAGTGTTGGAAACAATTCACAAGCTGTATTCCCAGCAGGTGATAATCAAAGTACCCCTCCTACAACAAGGAAAGGGGTATTATTCCACACTATATTGTGGTACTGAAGCCAGACGGCTCGGTGAGACCTATTCTAAATCTGAAATATTTGAACACTTACATACAAAGGTTCAAATCAAGATGGAGTCACTCAGAGCAGTGATAGCGAACCAGGAAGAAGGGGACTATATGGTGTCCCTGGACATCAAGGATGCTTACCTCCATGTCCCAATTTGCCCTTCTCACCAAGGGTACCTCAGGTTCGTGGTACAAAACTGTCACTATCAGTTTCAGACGCTGCCGTTTGGATTGTCCACGGCACCCCGGGTCTTTACCAAGGTAATGGCCGAAATGATGATTCTTCTTCAAAGAAAAGGCGTCTTAATTATCCCTTACTTGGACGATCTCCTGATAAGGGCAAGGTCCAGAGAACAGTTGGAGGTCGGAGTAGCACTATCTCAAGTAGTTCTATGACAGCACGGGTGGATTCTAAATATTCCAAAATCGCAGCTGTCTCCGACGACACGTCTGCTGTTCCTAGGGATGATTCTGGACACAGTCCAGAAAAAGGTGTTTCTCCCGGAGGAGAAAGCCAGGGAGTTATCCGAGCTAGTCAGGAACCTCCTAAAACCAGGAAAAGTGTCAGTGCATCATTGCACAAGGGTCCTGGGGAAAATGGTGGCTTCTTACGAAGCGATTCCATTCGGCAGATTTCACGCAAGAACTTTTCAGTGGGATCTGCTGGAAAAATGGTCCGGATCGCATCTTCAGATGCATCAGCGGATAACCCTGTCTCCAAGGACAAGGGTGTCTCTTCTGTGGTGGCTGCAGAGTGCTCATCTACTAAAGGGCCACAGATTCGGCATTCAGGACTGGGTCCTGGTGACCACGGATGCCAGCCTGAAAGGCTGGGGAGCAGTCACACAAGGAAAAAATTTCCAGGGAGTGTGATCAAGTCTGGAGACTTCTCTCCACATAAATGTACTGGAGCTAAGAGCAATGGGACAACATCACGGCAGTCGCCCACGTAAACAGACAGGGCGGCACAAGAAGCAGGAGGGCAATGGCAGAAACTGCAAGGATTCTTCGCTGGGCGGAAAATCATGTGATAGCACTGTCAGCAGTGTTCATTCCGGGAGTGGACAACTGGGAAGCAGATTTCCTCAGCACGACCTCCACCCGGGAGAGTGGGGACTTCATCGGGAAGTCTTCCACATGATTGTGAACCGTTGGGAAAGACCAAAGGTGGACATGATGGCGTCCCGCCTGAACAAAAAACTGGACAGGTATTGCGCCAGGTCAAGAGACCCTCAGGCAATAGCTGTGGACGTTCTGGTAACACCGTGGGTGTACCAGTCGGTGTATGTGTTCCCTCCTCTGCTTCTCATACCTAAGGTACTGAGAATTATAAGACGTAGAGGAGTAAGAACTATACTCGTGGCTCCGGATTGGCCAAGAAGGACTTGGTACCCGGAACTTCAAGAGATGCTCACAGAGGACTCATGGCCTCTGCCGCTAAGAAGGGACTTGCTTCAGCAAGTACCATGTCTGTTCCAAGACTTACCGCGGCTGCGTTTGACGGCATGGCGGTTGAACGCCGGATCCTAAGGGAAAAAGGCATTCCGGAAGAGGTCATTCCTACCCTGGTCAAAGCCAGGAAGGAGGTGACCGCACAACATTATCACCACATGTGGCGAAAATATGTTGCGTGGTGTGAGGCCAGGAAGGCCCCACGAAGAAATTTCAACTCGGTCGATTCCTGCATTTCCTGCAAACAGGAGTGTCTATGGGCCTCAAATTGGGGTCCATTAAGGTTCAAATTTCGGCCCTGTCGATTTTCTTCCAGAAAGAATTGGCTTCAGTTCCTGAAGTCCAGAAGTTTGTCAAGGGAGTACTGCATATACAACCCCCTTTTGTGCCTCCAGTGGCACTGTGGGATCTCAACGTAGTTCTGGGATTCCTCAAATCACATTGGTTTAAACCGCTCAAATCTGTGGATTTGAAATATCTCACATGGAAAGTGACCATGATGTTGGCCCTGGCCTCGGCCAGGCGAGTGTCAAAATTGGCGGCTTTGTCTCACAAAAGCCCATATCTGATTGTCCATTCGGACAGGGCAGAGCTGCGGACCCGTCCCCAGTTTCTCCCTAAGGTGGTGTCAGCGTTTCACCTGAACCAGCTTATTGTGGTACCTGCGGCTACTAGGGACTTGGAGGACTCCAAGTTGCTAGATGTTGTCAGGGCCCTGAAAATATAGGTTTCCAGGACGGCTGGAGTCAGGAAAACTGACTTGCTGTTATCCTGTATGCACCCAACAAACTGGGTGCTCTTGCTTCTAAGCAGACGATTGCTAGTTGGATGTGTAGTACAATTCAGCTTGCACATTCTGTGGCAGGCCTGCCACAGCCAAAATATGTAAATGCCCATTCCACAAGGAAGGTGGGCTCATCTTGGGCGGCTGCCCGAGGGGTCTCGGCTTTACAACTTTGCCGAGCTGCTACTTGGTCAGGGGCACACCCTGGCTGAGGAGGACCTGGAGTTCTCTCACTCGGTGCTGCAGAGTCATCCGCACTCTCCCGCCCGTTTGGGAGCTTTGGTATAATCCCCATGGTCCTGACGGAGTCCCCAGCATCCACTTAGGACGTCAGAGAAAATAAGAATTTACTTACCGATAATTCTATTTCTCGTAGTCCGTAGTGGATGCTGGGCGCCCATCCCAAGTGCGGATTGTCTGCAATACTTGTACATAGTTATTGTTACAAAATTCGGGTTATTATTGTTGTGAGCCATCTTTTCAGAGGCTCCGCTGTTATCATGCTGTTAACTGGGTTCAGATCACAGGTTGTACAGTGTGATTGGTGTGGCTGGTATGAGTCTTACCCGGGATTCAAAATCCTTCCTTATTGTGTACGCTCGTCCGGGCACAGTATCCTAACTAAGGCTTGGAGGAGGGTCATAGGGGGAGGAGCCAGTGCACACCACCTGATCCTAAAGCTTTTACTTTTGTGCCCTGTCTCCCGCTATTCCCCATGGTCCTGACGGAGTCCCCAGCATCCCCTACGGACTACGAGAAATAGAATTATCGGTAAGTAAATTCTTATTATTCCAAAGAGAATGGAGTTTTACAATTTAACCAAATGGAACATAAGTTGTAGAACAAAACAACATTTGTAATCTGAATTTTGGCTGTCCTCTAGTAAATCTTGCTCTGAGCTCTGGATATGGAGCCAGTGAAAGCTGTAATTGTGTTAAATGTAGTGTAAAATAAAAAGCGTACAGGAATTGTTCACTTTAATGCAGAAATTGTACACATTCTTCAGTTTGCCTATGCAACACAAGGACATGGAAACCGATGACAAGTCACAAATTCTACAAACACATAAATATTTTACCAACATAGTGTAGTAATAGATTTCAACCAAAACTGAGATCACATTTACACATTATCTAACATTCAACTCAATCCAAAATGAAAACCTTAGGATTCAAAAATTTAAATGGGAAAGTTTCCAGAGCTTGTCAGACACACATACATGCAGGGTTGGACTGGCCCACAGGGGCACAGGGGCAACCCCTGGCGTGCTCTACTGTCTGGAACTCACCCCTTCCTCAAGGGATCAGGTTCTAGACTGTACACTTGAATAATACATTATGCTGCGTTGCATTATACTGCACAGGTCTATGGTATATTTTCAAAGTGCATTGCTGTTAATAATCTGGTACAGTACATTGTCATTCATGCACTAGCCCTACACACACACATATATATATATATATATATATCAAGGGACCCAGATCATGCACTAATGGTTAGCCAAGCCTCAAAGCATGGGCCCCTACCACTGCATCTACCCCGGTGGACCCTTCATGCACCAGTCCGACACAGGAGATATGTCATCATTCATTTTGTAAATACACAACTGAGAACTACATGCTACTGATGAGAAAAAGATATACACATTATACAATATATAAAGTATATGCATCCTGAGGGAGAAAGTTAGAGCAATAGCAACTCACAGGCCTACTCTCTCCTGCAATGTATTGCTTAGTGAAGTGATAGTCATCATTGATATACTAATAATGCCATAAGTAGAATATTTGGAGAAGAAAGTCATGCATTAGAAATACTCCCTGATTATAGCACTGGACATTTCAGATGGCCAAAAACTAACAGCTAACAATTTGCTATGCATTCAAAGTTAAATCCACACACCTGCCAAGTTTTAGGAACAAATGAATATGAATATATATAGCCTGCAGGCTTACTGCAGGCTGCAATTGAATAGCTCTGGCACTGCATCAAGGCTGTGGTAAGCCCTGTAGTTAACTGAATACGCCCATATATTGTACACATTGTTGCCAGGTCTGAGGATGCTGTGGGGTGTTTGAGAACTCCCAAAATTAGTGCTGCCCACAATTATGTCTATACATAGTATTTTGAATCATATAATGGATATAATGTAAGCACCCCCAACAATTTTAAAACTTGGCTTCTATGACTGTATATACATATACAACTTTGTAGGTCTGTTTCTATGCTTACCTGTTACCTTTAACTGGATAGTCCGCCTAATAGGTCTGCCTTCAAACTTAATTTCACAGGTATAATTCCCCATATCATCCTTTTGGACATCTTGTATCAAAAGGCTACTTCCCTTCTGTATAATCAAGTTTCTCCATTTCTTTGGCTTGCATTCCTGCACAGGAAGCACAATTAGAGAAGACGTTCAGTCCCATTAAATGCGTGAGCTACATTTACATTGTGGATTTTTTTTCTAGTTTTTGTAAAGTAATTTTCTTTCTAACAGAGAAAAGAGTGACTCTAAAAAACAATGAAACATACATATCTTCAGTGTTATTTTAGAATTATGTTTTATACTGATAGATGAAAGGCTTAAAACAAAACAATGTGATATGTTTTTAATTACACAAGAAATTGGTTCGAAAAGGGCTTTTAAATGTCATGTTGAATTGTCTCTCCGGCAAGGAAGATGAGAATAGAGAATAAATCCAGTAAAATACTGGCTAAACTTTATAAGTAGCAAATTACTAGCCATAATAACAGAGCTTGGAATCTACGGCAACTCACTGTGAGTTGAATCATTTAAATTATTTTCACAGTATGGAAATCATAGCAAATTAGAGAAGATTCAGATGTGTCTTATATGTGTGCTCTTTGACTGTACAATAAGAGTGTATGTCCCCCACTGTGTTAATGTTTCTGGCTCAGTGTTAGAACTGTAGTCTGAAGAACAATTAACTTAAAAATGTCATCAGACATGGAACAGAATATTAAGTTGAAGAGCAGTATTATTTGGACAGAAGTGCTCAAGCCAGTGGTTCCCAAACATGGTCCTCAAGGCATCCCAACAGTCCAGGATTTAAGGATGTTCATGCTTAAGCACTGGTGACTTAATTAGTACCTCAGTCAGTTTGATTATACCATCTGTGCACAAGCAGGGATATCAATAAAAACCTGGACTGTTGGGCTGCCTTGAGTACTGCATTTGGGGAACCCCAATTAGTGTACCGTGTCCCCTCGCATGGTTCGCTTCACTCGCCATGCTTCGGGCAAGGTGCCTTGCTCTGCTACCGCTGCACTCGGCACAGGTTACCGTTCCCTGTTGTAGTCCACGTGGATCGTAACGTATGAAAAAGTTAAAAAAAAAATGTTTAAAAAAAACAAACAAACCTCATGTCGACCTTTTGTCATGTCGACCTAGAACAGGTTGACCTAGAGTCCCTGTCGACCTAGAAACCATGTTGACCTACTTACTATCAACCAATAATGGTCAACCTAGACAATGTCGACCTACTTACTGTCGACCTAAATGTTATACTGTACTGTAGGTTAAGATAACGAACAGTATAAACGTGTGTACAGTGCATGTAAACGGTGGCCCATGCATCTGTCAAAATTATTTATACTGTACCTGCTGCTGTAAAATAACATACCGTTTTAACCTACATAAACTGGTGGCAGCACCAAGAAACTTTTGATAACCAGGCAAGTGGCGAGTCTACAACATCAGCATAAATAAAAGTTGTAGAATCAGCAGGAGGTATAATTGGATTGAGACCTACAATCCTAAAATGGTGCATTATCCTCTTGCTGAGACTCTGCCAGAATTGTGCACTCTGCAAAGGACTGAAGAGGCGTCTTTACACATTGTGTGTGCTCTGAATGGTAGGGCCTGAGAACAGGATCCCCAGGATACTCCTAATATTGTTTTACTTGCTGTATATTTCCATGTCTGACTCATACACATGCTGCTAACACTGATCAGATCCTTAGTGTCACTGCCACTCTGTTATAAATGTTATCACACATCCTCTACTATTGCAAGACAGGAATTTTATCCAGTGGATTTAGAAAATAATGTGTTAGCTTAACTCCTATTTAGAATAGCTTTCACTAGAGACATCATCATACGATACACATTTGCCAGGTTTCCTCATTTGCTGCCTTGGCCTCTCTGGTGATGCATAATGTTTAAATGCAAGTGCGTCTCAGATAGTTCATACAGAGACACTGAAATCTCTCTGCAGCTGTGTCTAAGGGCTTTCTTTATGCGGACAATTAATAACACAGCTGTGGATGGATTTAGAATTGAGTTCTTCCACTATATACAGTGTGCATAGCTTTGGTATACAAGTACTAACAGGCAAACTGATTAAGAAGTATACAAAAATATCTATGGTGCTGTTGTTAATGTATAACCTCATCAGATACAAATATTATCCATTCATTAAGCCCTGACCAATGCTATATGCAATGTTTTTTGCTGTGATTCAGTAGCCATGTCTGTGATTCACTCTCAGTAGCCATGTCTGGCATAAGCTTCCCCATGCCACAGTAGCTATCACTTATGTAACAAGGACTGTGACATTGCAAGTGCTACCGCTGTCCTCCGGTCACTGCCGCCATATCAGAATGGCGATAGCAGTGGGTAGCAAAAGAAGAAATGCTTCATTAAGAAAAAAATATTAATTTATTTCCCTTTGTTAAATAAATAAAAGTATATTATTACATTTATTTTGCATAGAAAATGCTCAGACATCGGCTTCCATCGCAGTGCACATATATAACCCTGCAAAGTGATAACTTGGCCTGAAAAGTATTTTCTATCACAGTGATAGGTGGCAATAGAAAATTCTTCTTTCTTTAGGCCTTAAAGATAAATAGACAGACCCCTGAATGTATGATCTGCTTTAGGCGCTTGGGTCTATATTTCCTAAGCCAGGTTTTGGCAATTTTTGCCACGTTATTTAAAATGGCAATAATATTGAATGCAAAACCATTGCTTACTATATATATCTCTAGACAGCAGAATGGAAAGTGACAGCTACAGTACCATGAAAAAAATATCTCTGTAGAGTGTTGTGTGATTGGTTATATAAATAAACAATGGCAATAACGATCATTGCGCCATGATCTTCCCTACAATAAGCAGTTTTACACGATAGTGAAGAGAATTAGCCATGTGGATAATAAATGACTATCCCAGCTGAAGCTGGTCATGCACCTAAAGATTTATTGTCTGATCTGGTTGGTTGGAACAAAAATCTGGTAATGGATGAGACCAAATGACACTTGACCATTTGCTCCCAAACACTGAAAAACAGACAAAATGGTAAATCAGACAAATTGGTTAAATCCATTTGATATAACCAATTTGTCTGAATGACCGTTTTTGTCAGTTTTCCGGCATTTCGGAGGAAATGGTCAATTTTCATTTGCTCCCATCCATTACCAGATTTTTGTTCCAACCAACCAGATCAGGAAATAAATCTTTAAGTGTATGGGCAGCTTTAGTCAGGACAGCCCCAATTTGAGGGCTTCGTCCTGCCATTGTGCATGTAGACATGCTTGTGTCCTGGCCTGTACAGCATGGAGGCATGTTCCGTTAAATGCAGTGAACAGGTGCCGCATGCAGCTACCAGCGGTGACTAGTCATTTGAAGGAAAGGTACATAAGATACAATTTAGCACTATAGAACTGCCCTCATTGCAGTCTCACAACACTTCCTGTCCTGTTTCAAGGAGTAGCAAAGTTTGGCGGTGAGGCCCACCAAAAAGTATGGAAAAAAACAACCTACAAATATAACAAAAAAAAAATGGATAAAAATACTTTAATGTAATCACCCTTGGTGATTAATGAAATGACATGAGTTATTGGAGGGCAGTGCAAACATCTCAATAGACCCCAGGAAGTCTACAATAGTCATCAAAGGATATGGGCTTTGATAGTAGGCAAAAGCCTTAACTCTTGCAAAAAGTGATGCTTTTACTGGATTTTGAGCTTTTGCCAATGATATACAGTATAGATCCTAATAGTCTTTTCAACTTTGTACAGTCTCCACTCTAAACTGTGCATGTTAAGTTCCCTAGTCAGGTGGAACTGTACTCCACTGTTCCAGCAACTGATATTAAACAATCTTTCTCATCTTTTGTAATCATCTACACACATTAATCTTAACAGTTGGACTACTGCATAGACATGTAGTAAGAAAATTCTACTAATATGCTTTATATGACTGTATTTACCTTATACCATGCAACTTCTGTTACTTCATTTGGTGTCTTATAATCATCAATATCAGGACAGGAGATTACTTTTGTTTTTGTGACTTCTGCCTTCTCCACATATCGTATTCTGCTGTTGTAACAAAGACCAGCTTCATGTTCTGCCACAGTCAAGGACATTGATACTTTCATGCAATACGAGGAGTTTCTGCAAGGAGTAAAAAACACTTCTGAATGTACGTCTCTCTCTACGACATGCTACAGCCACAATGTATATTTTGCATACGGTCTCATTAAGTGTAGGTAACAGATAAAAAAAAATAACACTATGGAGATTCTTCTTGTATGTTACCTACAAGGAGACTATACAAACCAGAGTTCATTAAAGTGATTTAGTCTCAGCATACATCTTTACATTAAGAAAGGGCACTTACAGATGCAGTAATCCAATTGAGAATCTTCCACTACCTTTCCATCCCTCCCTAACTTCCCCTCTGTTACAAAATTATAGCAAATGGCTTTCTCACCCTTACATTCACTCTACAGTAGTAAGGCATGTGTCATTCCCCTGGAGTCTTTGGTGTTAGCATAATGTCAGGATGACTGGCTTCTGAATGACTGAGTAACCCAGAAGATGATAGGACTAAAGGCAGCCATGCAAAAATGTACACTTTATTAGGAGTATAGTTATCATTACAGTATTACCTGACATTTATATGACATCACACGGGCTCCACATTGCCATACATAGGGTTAATATATACAACAAAGTGCTTAACCACAAAATGGTACACAGAAGGACATAAAGACAGGAGGTGACATGGGATAGGATGATGGTGGTGGTGGTGGTGGTGGTGGTGGTGGGGTATTTTGGGAAGAAAAGTAAATTTGGCTATCTTCAGCATACAGATATTAATGTAGGCCAAAGGCATTGATGGATTTATCAATGTAAGAGGTGTAGAGGGTGGAGAAGGGGGGCCAAGTACAGAGTCTCGTGGGGATCTCAAGGGGAAGTGAAGATGATGTAGTGGTAGGTGTAGAGATGGAGAAGTATCAACTGGACAAGTAGGAGGTTTGAGCTAAAACAGGAGAGAGTTGGCTCCTGAGCATGAAGTGGAAGATTTGCAGGAGAGTGGTCAGTGGTGTGGAAGGTTAGTAGTACAAAAAATAGAAAAGTGGCCCTCATTTGGCCGTGGGAAGGTGTTATTGAATACAATATGTTTGTACCACCTATCCAACAAATCTGATGAATGCGTACATACTGTGGGGCTGGGGAGACCACCTACATTTTGCATGTTGGAATAAGTGGAGCCCCCAAAAACAAATTGGCCCCTGATGGTGTGGTAGTGAAACCTGGGCTGTACACAGAGAAATGTGCAAGTCTGCTGCTGGTTCCCTGACAAGACCGGGCAACATTAACTGTATTCAGCAAATACAGTATTTACCCAACATGCGTACATTCGGCTGGTTGGGGGTATTACTACAACATGCAGATGGTGCTATACTTGTCCTGCTTAATAATAATAGGTGAGTATGTTGATGTGAATAGTTGCAAAATCCCCTACAAGTTACTTTCCATGGGGCCCCCACAAGTCTTACTCCAACCCTTTGTATATGGCATGTAAAGCAATGTGCGGTAAATATCCCTATTCCCTATTATATCCTTAGATTGAAACAAGTTAAGTATGTGTCTTGAACTTTTAAAGTTATGTTGATTGTAGGACTTTTAAACCGGGTCTGGTCCTTTCAGACATATGCACTATCCAGGTCTACTTTGAGTGTGCCCGCAAATTCACAGGTTTTTGTCTATGTCTGAAAGGGGTTTTATTAATATTTTGATAGTGGGGAGGTTTGAATAAAATAATTCAAACTATTTTATTTTATGCCATTATAACTGTAAAAATTTTACAATTTGCGGATAAACTTCATTTGTATAAGCAAAATCACTGCACATTGTCTATATTAAGCACAACAGAATGATATATGATTTAACAACTAAGAGTTCCTCTTGTGGGTTAAGTGCCAAGCAAGTTGTCCAATTGCTCAAAATAGCAGGACCTTCTTCTACAACAAATTTCTCACTAAAGCATTTGTCTTGTGTGGAATTGATTAATAGTGACTTCACTAAAAGAGAGGACAGTTTTTAACCAATTAAAGACTACACATTTGTCTGCTGAAAGTACTTAGGTAGCAAATTTCTTCTGTAACACACTGTTAGATTCAGCAGCACAACTGAATTACAGTGGATACCTTATTCTGAAAACATTATAGCAAAATGTCTATTTCTGTTACAGTGAAACGATGAGATAGCAGTGCAAAACATAACACACACCACTCTTTGTTAGAGGATCTGAAGAAAATTGGGTGTGGTTTGTCCACAGGTTCAGAATGTCGAAAGATGTCAAACTGACATTGACATATAAAGTTGAAATTTTCAAAATGTTGACATTGTGTATGTCGACAGTCAGCATGTCCATAGTCAGCATGTCCACATCCTAAAACTAACCTTAATTACAGCCTAACCCTGAAGTACAAAGTACAGATGAGCGTAGCCACTCCCTCATGCGGCCAGGTAGGCCCGCACCTAGCTGCACCAAGCTGCGTCTTTTGCCTCCCCATAAACTTTGTACGGGGTTCAGGCATGTCTAAGACGCACGAGTGCACAGAGACATGCACATAGTCACCGCAAATAAGGCACATTTGCACCTAGATGTAGCCACGATGAGTGTGGCTACATCTGTAAAGTAAAATCTTGCTTTAGGACTGGTAGAAGATACCAAGGAAACAGCTAGTGCCATCCTTAGTTGCCATTCCCATATAGATCCAAGAAGATGGCATTAAACGGTGGTAACCAGGATTATCAGTGATTTCTCTGGAATCAATCTTTGTGATGGATGGAGTTATTTGACGGCATTTATACCACATTGGTCTGCCTCTTCACACATCTAGTTTACTGAAGTGTCTACTGAGGGGGGAATATAGACTTGTACCTTGATATGCAACATGGTACAGGGTGCGCCATATATTCACATCTGCTATTATATATATATCTGATCCTTTGCATACTTTGCCCAAGAGTTTGGATTACGCTAAAGTTTCATGATTTAAGATTAATCCAGACAAATCAGAGACACTCTACCTGGGTCCTATGGTGAAACCTCCTTGGGGAGATCAGTGCATCATTGTTTAGGTGTTTTGGGCTCTTATATATTGAGAAATTAATTTACCACATCATGTTGTTGATCTATATGAACTTAACATGCGGCATTTGATCTGAGAGGTGGTTGGAGATTTGTCCAGGTGGAGGCATTTAATGCTGTCGTATCTTATACTTAATCTGTTAAAGTTGATTTACTTTCCAAAACTTCTTTATCCATTACAAATTTTGCCTATTTTGTTGAAAAGTTTATATATAAAACTTTCAGGGATTCCACATGGTCTATACGTCCTCAGAGTGGTTTATTAAAACCCCAACAATCTCGGGAGAATGGAGGGGTCAATTTGCCTAATTTAATGTTCTATAGTCATGCTAGAATTTTATGATACAACAAAGACTGGGTGCATAAGACAGATTTTTACACTAATTTCCTCTTAGACCAATCATTCTTACCTGAGCAGCATCATTCGTCTTCTCTTCACTCACACAAGGAGGATTTGACGGATAATGTTGTTTGGAATACCTTACTTATGATTACATGGCGGGTCTGGCACTATATGAGGAAACAATGGAACTTAAATTGTCACCGATTGTCTCTTTTCCTTCCATTTATTTAAAATCCTGAATTCCAGGATGATCATGCCTCCGTACCCTTTATGTCATGGACTGGCATGGGGATTCCAAACATTTGTGCATTGGATAACAGTGACTATTGTAGATTCTTATGAATTGCTGAAAATTTTACTAAATAAAAATTGCTCAAATCTCACTTACTGGCAGTGCATCAAGCACACCATTATGTGAGTTCAGGAACCTGGGTCCTTTTCGCCTAATGACTGGTACAACTCTTTGGATTTATTGTTTGTTAGACCTCTGGGGGGAGGGACTATCTCTTTACACTATAACATTTTCCATACTCTGATAGATCATGAAGTCATTACAACCTGACTCTTCTTGGAGAGCAATATTTCCCTATATTACTATGACCAAATTGTTCTGTTCACTATTTTGTTCTCAATCCGAGCTTTCCTCTAGCAAGTATAGGGAATGTTCTATAATATTCACCATAATGGGTATCTTTCCCCTCACCGCAGATTTGTGATGGGTCAATCTGGTAATGATAGCTGCTCTAAATGTGGAGCGTCCAATGCCACTTCTGTACAGTATGTGGGACTGCCATTTATTACGGCATTTTTTAACATCAAAAGATTTGCTTCTACTTATCTTGTGAGTTACCTTCCATTGTTGGGAGAATGGGCAATACTAGGTATTAGACCTCTAACTATCCCAGCACAGAGTGAAAGAAAAAACATTGGGGCAGATGTATTAACCTGGAGAAGGCATAGGGAAGTGATAAACCATTGATAAGTGCAATGTGATAAACGTGCCAGCCAATCAGCTCCTAACTGTTAATTTACATATTGAAGCTGATTGGCTGGTACGTTTATCACCTTGCACTAATCACTGGTTTATCACTTCCTTATGCCTTCTCCAGCTTAATACATCTGCCCCATTGTTACTGGGAACTTCAGCGGTAGCTTGCAAATACATACTACAAATGTGGTCCAATTCACAACTGCCATAACTCTCCCTATATAGGAACAAGTTACT
This sequence comes from Pseudophryne corroboree, assembly GCF_028390025.1. Lineage (NCBI taxonomy): Eukaryota > Metazoa > Chordata > Amphibia > Anura > Myobatrachidae > Pseudophryne > Pseudophryne corroboree. The sequence continues at coordinate 304,062,048 of NC_086451.1, read as the reverse complement.
GTTTATTGCGCCATTCAAATGGATTGGCTTGATAGTACTATGCATACAGAGTTAAGATCGCTTCTTTCTTTCAACTATGGGAAGGCTTTATAGATTCCCTCACCCCAGAAATCAAGTGCCAAATATATAATTGCTTCCATTATAAATCTTGATACCAGACACGTATTTTGTTGGAGGATCCTGCACTATGTTTGTCACCCACAAACTAAATTATACCCTGTTTCTGGCGTATGGATTCAGAGTTGTTTGGGGGGAGGGGCTGCTGACCACGCCCAGGTGATGGAACTGCATACTACTGTATTGATTGATTGTATACATATCATTGTCTGTAGTTGATTAAATGGCCCTTCTTTAGATTGCTATTTCTACATTGTTTATGTCTGTATTATACTTTTGATTTTTATATTGCTATGTGATGTCTTTGCTCTGATGAATATAAAAGTGACTTTAAAAAGAAACATAGGGGGAGATGTACTAAGCAGTGAAAAGAGTGCAGAAGTGAGCCAGTGGAGAAGTTGCACATGGCAGCCAATCAGTATTGAAGTTACATTTAGAATTTGCATACTATAAAATTATACAGAGCAGCCGATTGGTTGCCATGGGCAACTTCTACACTGCCTCACTTCTCCACTCTTTTCACTACTTAGTACAGTACATCTCCCCTAGAGTCATGTAGCACATAAAATTAAATTCTGTCCTGAAAATTAAAATTTTAATGTTTTTGTATGCTCACAAATGCCAAAATGTGTAAATGTACATTTTGAGCAATTCCAATTTCTTATAACTCAAAAACTACACAAGTTAAAAAAAAAGGGAGATCTGATGTCCCATTTAGCATACAGAGTGCAAGACAATATCAGAAACCTAAGGTAAAAAAAAAAAAAAGTAATAAAAACATGCAAATAATCCAGTAGTGGTTTAAAAGGAAACACAGTTAGACCACAAGAGCAGTCCATTAAAAGGGTGGTCTGTAGGGTAGAAACGTAGTATGAATGTTTTCTGTGTAATTCAACATGTCCAGATAAAAGACTTATTCAAGGATAAGAATAAGATTTATATAAAAGCTAATTTAATCCAACTTCATTTATAGAAATTCGAAATGAACATTTATAAAATTAAAACAATAACTTTGCTTTTAGCTAGGACAAACCTTTCAGTAGCAATAACAAGAAATAAAACTAAAATTAAATAGAATATTGGGTTAGCACTACAGCGTTTTCTAAATTTTGCAAAAATATGTTTTAAATTCACAAGATATACTTTGACAGATGTACTTGGGAAATGTATTTTGTTCCAAGAAAAGTTTTAAATGGATAATTAACCAAATTAAGTTAGGACTTGATACATTAGTTTTTAAACATTTTTACTTAAAAAATCCAAAATTGTCATATCTTGAAGTTTAAACTATAAAATTACCTGATCATTTCACAAAATTGTGAGTGTCTTGTTGGGCGTAAACACTGGGCACTTGTAATGGCTCAGAAAGGGAGGCTGGATTACCCATTATATGCTCTGGAGGCCCAAAATTTACTCCTGGTATGTGACCCCATGGGGGCCAGAGGTAGTGGTGAATTTCACTCCATGTGATAGTGGCAAGCAGTGGAACTGTGGGTGTGAGTGACTATTAGAGTGGAATATATGTGGGATCAATGAAGAGAGAGGACATACCAAGGGCCACAACTTCCACAGGTACCCAACTTTATTTCATACAAGGCACTTGACCTTTTCTGGCCTGACACCTCACTGTAAATTACTAGTAACCTGCAGCTAGCTGCCAGTTGAACTTAGCATCAGCTGTAATTCAGGACTGGTGAGTCTAATGGCATGTAGAGGGTGTCTGGTGACATGTAATGGCATGTGGAAAAGTCTGATGACATCTGGATGTGGTGTCTGATGGACATGTAAGGGAAGTTTAGGGAGGTTAGGTGACATGTAAAGGACATATATTGATGTCTGATGGCATCTAAGGGGCTTGTGGTGATGTCTGATGGCATGTAAAGGATATATTTAATGGACATGTGAGGGGTGTCTGGTAATTCTATGAGAGGTAAAATGTTATATGGACAGATGTTTTTTTCATATTGGGGATCTGTTGGAATAAAGTGTTTCCATACAGGTGTTCTGTACAAAATTTGCTTTTTAATAATCAATTAAAAATAACAAGGGCAGATTTGTTGACAGTTACGTGACCATAAGGGGGCACACTACACCCTTTAAGAACAAACACATTTAGGTAGGTGTGCATGGGGAGAGTGACTGATCATAACAACTACTGTAGCTTTATATAGTTAAAATGCTTTCTATGCAAGACAAAATAGCTAATTTATGCATGTCCAGAAAATGCTGTCTGAACAGCCATGACTCGCCTGCGTTTACCTGACCACTCCCCGTTACCACCCCATATGCTGTCGACCTGTCACTCACTTTGAGACTAATTCCTTGGTGTGACCGCCAATTCAGTCGCTGCATGTGTGCACTGTGGCTCAGATGCATGCGCACTATGAAAATGTCGACTGACTTGCATACTTCAGCCGCTTTGCGACCGCATTTGAATGAAGCTCTGAGTGTTAATGGACACATATTTGCCTGTTTGCATGTCGTGTGTTAAGAAAGTACATAGCAGAATGGCTGTGGACTGAGGCAAAGCTTTGAGGAGACAGGTGTGGTTTATTTTTTTGGCATATTTATAATTTCAGAAGAGTTCTTTAATGACTCGGTGTGTACTAGTTGGCATCTAAATTATTGCTCCTTGTAGACACCATATGGGAAATGCGGCAGTGTAACCATTATAGGCTCTGTCTCAAAGTAGCCGTAAAAACATTACATTATTAATTAGTCTGTTATTTTATATTTTTAGAGTGCATGTTTCTTTGAAAAGTTTAATGAAAGTTTCCATTTTATAGTACATCTAAAACCATCTTAAAATGTGCATTTTAAAGTACATACTTGTAAAATGTATGGTTAGATGCTAAATATGTACATAATTCTTAAAATTCTAATTTATTACTCTAATTTGTGATGTGTTTACTTGATATAGTGCATTCAAATTGATAGGAGGCTTCAAAGTGTATACATAATTCAGCAATGATGCCAACCAAACACATTTTAAAAACCTCATGTGCTCAATGAAAAAGCATCCATTCCCTTGTTTAACATTCTCATTAAGCTAAAGATACACATTGACGTTCCTTGGAGACACACTAACCTCAAGCTATCATCATTTAGACTCTACATAATTATTGCAAGAATTCCCAGCTGGCAAAGTGAATCAACCTATATTCATATTTGAGAAATCTCCAAATTAGAGTATTTTGTAACATACAGTAACAGAATGTATGCTAAGCAAAAAACTAATCAGTATTGTACAGTAGATGTTATTTTTGTGTAGTGTGAAACATACTGCATGACACATAAGGTTGTGCATCTGCAAAAACTTCATGTCAAATTACAGTACAGCAAGTAAGATTTCTAATGATACAGTATGTGTAGAACTGTCCAAATACATTGATTTTTTTTTGTATTATTTATGCAGACAAATAGTTCCATGCTTAGGCATTCAGTGCATGACGTGCAAGTGATGAGATTCAATTTCACTCTTATTAGGCTCATAAGTGCAATATGGCATTTTCTACTTAACACATTAAGCATTATAAATAATATCAGTGAAACATACAGTAAAATGTAATTATTTTTATTTTTTTTCTATTTGGATGTGCCTTCTGGGAAATGCCATTAATTTGACAGAAGTCAATGCTTTAAATATTTATTTTATTTATGTCTTTTTGTTACTGATTCTAGAATAAACAATCTATATTAACACATACATTGTCATATCAAATGTAATAATGCAATAGTTGATTCTTAAATATCTAATAAAATTATAGATACATTTTTCCATTAAAATTTATACTGAAAACATGGAAAATTTTTGCATTGTGAAGACCACTTAAAGCCACATCCCTGGTGAGGTTTATCATGTAGCAGAAATTACTTTGATATGATACACTGCATTACTGATTTTGCTTTAGCTTTCTTCTTGAACGACTGGATCAATGACCTATTATTTCATTTATATTATATTATGTCGAACCACCAAGTTTAAAATATGGACTTGTTCACCCAATCAGATTGCTTATTGGCTAGAAAGGAATCAAGTATTCTACACTTTGGATCTGGTAGCTAAAACAAAAAATAGGATTTTGGTACTCACCGATAAATCCGTTTCTCCGATTCCATACGGGACACTGGAGACATTGAAAATGGGGTATAGATGAGTGAGTGAGGAGCCTGGCACTTTAATTCTTTTAAAAAGTGTAGCTGGCTCCTCCCCTTCTATACTCCTCCCAACTCCAGTTTAGATAAACCAAGCCAAGAGGAGACGGAGAGCATAGAGAACAGAGCAGAGACAACAGGAGGAACCAACAAAGCAAAAATGTAAAACTGAATAATAAGAAAAAAAACTGCTACAATCAGGATGCAGGTGATCATCAACAAGCCACAGTAATGACCCGAGAATATGGCCGAAGAACAGCGCTGGGAGGGGGTCCAGTGTCCCCTATGGAATCGGAGAAACAGATTTATCTGTGAGTACCAAAATCCTGTTTTCTCCTTCATCCACTAGGGGACACTGGAGACATTGACAACGGGGACATCCCAAAGCTCAACAAATGGGTGGGAAGGCAATGTACAAGGCAAAACCCTGTCATCATATTGGACAGTGAACACAAAGTTGGAGACAGTGGTCACCTAGACCAGCAGACAGGGAAGTCTCCAACTTGCTTGAGAATAGGGCAAGGAACATGGACCAAAAAGCATCACTGAAAAAAAATGGGAAGTTGAGGCACCACACTAGTAGCCCACTACGACCCCACTAAATGTCCAGAAGTAGCAGAGTCCAGACAATACAACTAGCAATGATACTGACTGAGAGAACAATGTACTGTAGGTCCATGCAGGCAGACAATCACAGAACAGACCCTGTCATGGCTAGAAAGTAGCAAGGGCCCACCTCCAGAAGTGTGCGAATTTCAGCTTGACCAATGAGGAAGGGATAGAAACAGGACAGAGTACCAATTTGACACCTACCGCACACCAAGACCAGACTGTCTGGATCGTCGAGTAGAACCAACAAGACTAGATATTCTAGCCCAACCTGAACGAAATCTATCAGTTCAGGAAGTACTGAAACCCAGGTCAAGAGCGGAATGGAAAATGATGGGATGCTATCATTGCACGAGCAACCTAGTCGAAGACCAAGACTGTACTCCCATCTAAAAACACATAAAAGAGGAGGAAAAGAGCCGCTGGGAGAAAAGGGAATGTGCCTCCATTGGCCAGGTAAAACAACTGGTCCCAGATGAAATGGCAACAACCACAGGTGGACTATAAAAAACATCGAAGTATGAAGATGAAACACTCAAGAAATCAAACAGAGCTTAAAGGAGTACTTCTTTGGAGAAGATGTGCAGGAACGGAGACATTGCTGTATAAGACAGAGGGGGTCATTCTGAGTTGTTCGCTCGCTAGCTGCTTTTAGCAGCATTGCAAACGCTAGGCCGCTGCCCTCTGGGAGTGTATTTTTGCTTAGCAGAATAGCGAACGAAAGATTAGCAGAATTGCTACTAAATATTTTCTTGCAGTTTCTGAGTAGCTAACAGAGAGGTTTGGTTTGGTTCCGCACAGGAAAGTTATTATAACAATGGACATGGGTTTGTACAAAACTTGTAGATAACTGTTAGACTAACCAACAATACTGAGCATAAAGATCCTTGAAAAAGGTACCTGATAATTATTATAGGTTGGTGGTGCTCCCAGAGTCAGTAATAAATTGAATAGAAAAGAGAGAATAGAAAGACTCTGTGTTGGGGCACACTTTGAAATTTGTAAATTTATTAAAACTTAACTTTTAATTTAGTTCCGCATAAAAAAAGGAAGGTTTGATACAGAAAAATGTTCAAATACACAAAATATACATGTATTGGTGACAATCTTCACAGAAAATGTGTTCAAATGTATAGAATATGTAAATAAATAAAGTAATTGATAAATTCCACACAGGGAAAGAAGAATCTGATTCAAAAATAACAAAAATCAGGATAGGCCTGATAACAAATTAAGAGCACCTATGGTGAAAAATATATGGAAAACAAATATATGCCTGGTTGATCAAGATACTGGGCACAAATGGATGAAAATGAAATGCAATTACAATTGTAGTGACAATAGATTATTAGAAATTCATTAGCCTAATTGATCAAAAAACAGGGCATAGGTAAATATAATTATAAATATAATTCTCAAATGAAATGATAAATAGTAGGTGGCAATCCCCTGGTCGAAGATATGTTTGCTACCGAAAATATCCTTGTAACGATTTGGTGCCACATGGCATTCATATGAAAACAAAACCAAGGTTGCCAAAAATAATGGTGATCTAAGGGTATCCAAGAAATAGGTACAGGCTTTGAAATTTCAGAAGTTGCTCTAACACTTCTGCTGTTTGTGATCAGAGGTTAAATCTTAACTGCACCTGATATTCCCAAGTGGTCACCCAACTGGGTACTAATCAGGCTTATCAACGCTTAGCTTCCAAGATTGGATGAGGTTGGGCGTTTCCGCTGAAATATGGCAGTAATTGAAACACTATGACACAAATGAGTGAGTGTAATAGAGGATGAGCAACAAGAGTACTTCTGCTGTCCAGTTAATAGCGCAGATTCTCTGTTACTACAGGCATTGCAGAGATTGGTCTCGCATCTGGATGAGAGGGTACAGAGTTATAGGTGAGATAGGTAGAGCATAGGGAGGGGACCCCACCTTCTGCTGTCCACTGTCTTATATATTATAGCGGACAGTGGATGAGAGAGGTAGGTTAGGCTCACCTATTGAAAATAAAGGTTTGAAGACAGTATGATGTACTCAAAAAAATCAATTTATAACAGGCTACTTTACTGAGCCAAAGGACCAGTATAGAGAAAATTAAGAGAAAAAGAGCCTAAATTAGGTTACTGAACAAGCCACCCTGGTGAAACGGCCGTCTGTGCTCAGTGATGCTGAACCTTTTGTAGTTCAGATCACTCCCTGGTATCCCCTGGTATTGTATGTGTCCACTGGGACTTTCCGCATTACTATCATTTAATTATTATATTTTTTTCTCTTTGTTTGCTAAAGTGATCCTTAGATTTTTTCTTAGATTGCCATAGACCATCTTTTTCTTTATCATATAAAATGCTTATGTCTTTTAGCATTTATATGTGCATAGCAGTATTTCGTATAACTTGTTTCTAAGCCTACTTATTTGTAATCTGTGCATATTACTTACCAGCACTATATCAATGGCTATTTCGTTACCTAGTTATTTCATAACTATTATTATGTAACCTAATTTAGGCTCTTTTTCTCGTAATTTTCTCTATACTGGTCCTTTGGCTCAGCAAAGTAGCCTGTTATAAATTGATTTTTTTGAGTACATCATACTGTCTTCAAACCTTTATTTTCAATAGGTGAGCCTAACCTACCTCTCTCATCCACTGTCCGCTATAATATATAAGACAGTGGACAGCAGAAGGTGGGGTCCCCTCCCTATCCTCTACCTATCTCACCTATAACTATGTACCCTCTCATCCAGATGCGAGACCACTCTCTGCAATGCCTGTAGTAACAGAGAATCTGCACTATTAACTGGACAGCAGAAGTACTCTTGTTGCTCATCCTCTATTACACTCACTCATTTGTGTCATAGTGTTTCAATTACTGCCATATTTCAGCGGAAACGCCCAACCTCATCCAATCTTGGAAGCTAAGCGTTGATAAGCCTGATTAGTACCCAGTTGGGTGACCACTTGGGAATATCAGGTGCAGTAAAGATTTAACCTCTGATCACAAACAGCAGAAGTGTTAGAGCAACTTCCGAAATTTCAAAGTCTGTACCTATTTCTTGGATAACCTTAGATCACCATTATTTTTGGCAATCTTGGTTTTGTTTTCATATGAATGCTGTGTGGCACCAAATCATTACAAGGATATTTTCGGTAGCAAACATAGCTTTGACCAGGGGATTACCACCTACTATTTATCATTTCATTTGTGAATTATATTTATAATTATATTTACCTATGCCCTGTTTTTTGATCAATTAGGCTAATGAATTTCTAATAATCTATTGTCACAACAATTGTAATTGCATTTCATTTTCATCCATTTGTGCCCAGTATCTTGATCAACCAGGCATATATATTTGTTTTCCATATATTTTTCACCATAGGTGCTCTTAATTTGTTATCAGGCCTATCCTGATTTTTGTTATTTTTGAATCAGATTCTACTTTCCCTGTGTGGAATTTATCAATTACTTTATTTATTTACATATTCTATACATTTGAACACATTTTCTGTGAAGATTGTCACCAATACATGTATATTTTGTGTATTTCAACATTTTTCTGTATCAAACCTTCCTTTTTTTATGCGGAACTAAATTAAAAATTAATTTTTAATAAATTTACAAATTTCAAAGTGTGCCCCAACACAGAGTCTTTCTTTTCTCTCTTTTCTATTCAGTTTCTGAGTAGCTCCAGACCTACTCCTAGATAGCGATCAGCTCAGTCTGTTTAGTTCCTGGTTTGACGTCACAAACACGCCCTGCGTTCGGCCAGCCACTCCCCTGTTTCTCCAGACACTCCCGCGTTTTTCCCTGACACGCCTGCATTTTTTAGCACACTTCCGGAAAACGCTCAGTTACCACCCAGAAACGCCCCTTTCCTGTCAATCATTCACCGATCACCAGTGCGACTGAAAAGCGCCGCACGAACACCAGCAAATCTACTAAGTTTTGTGTAAAATAACTTAGCGCATGCGCTCTGCGTACCATGCGCATTTAGCAACAAATCGCAGCATTGCGAAAATCGGCAACGAGCGAACAACTCGGAATGACCCCCAGAATGCAGCTGTTTGTGAGAGCTGTTGCACTGACAAAGAACAGGGAGCTTCCACTCTGATTTGAAAGCCCGAAGCCCCAGAGGATGAAAAAATGTCAAGATAGCTAAGGTTGTCCACCCTGACAGGGGATAACAGACATCAGAAGTAGTTAAGTTACACTAGCAGTCTTGTGCCCTTATTTATCAATGAGTGATACATTTCACTGTGAGTGATAAATTGCACCAGCAAATCTGCTCCTGTCATTTTTTAAACCCAGCCTGAGACATGGAAGTTAGGAGCTGATTGGCTGGTGCAATTTATCACTCACAGTGACATTTATCACTCATTGATAAATAAAGGCAATGCTGTTTAATATTAATGTCACATAGAGAGATCTGCTGTCAACACATAATCGTGCAACAGCGCATGTCACTGCGGAACCCTAAATTGTACAGGCCTATGGCCCGAACACAATCATAGAGAACCAATACAGGTAAAATAATAAGAACTAAGCCACTGAGTAGCAGTTTGTAGCAGTTAAGGTACCTGCTAACAACTGGTGGATTTCTGTCATTTAGGAGATTTGTCTAAGCGATCCCAGTCCCCAGTCCCCCGGCATCCACGGCTTCCCCCCTCCCCCCCATGTCCTGATCACCGCTGCTGGCCACAGTGATCAGGCAGCCCATGGCATCCCCCCACACACATGGCAACTGAGTCTGTAACCAAGGCCGGCATAGAGAACACCATCCTTGCTCTGCTGTGCTGGCATCTTGGTACACCCCGCAGACAGAGTCTGATCCCACTCTGCAGCTCCGGGCATGGGAGTGACCATCGCCTGTGGTGAAACGGTTTCCTATAGTCTGCCTGTGCTCCGACGAATCCATCTCAGACAGGATAACATGCTGCTGCGGACTAAGAAGGGAGGTTGCTGCCGTTGTGTAAGGCTGCTGCTTCCTCTATGATTGCCAGTTGCAGGTGAGTTGAAGTGTTATGAAGGAGCTTATTGGCCCCCCTCCCACCGGATTGCCCCCTACCTCCTGATTACTCCCTCTGTGCAGTATGTGTTACCACCTATGTCTGTAACCCTATGAAGTTTAACCTATGCCCCCTACGCAGTGTAGTGTAACCATGTGTGTGTGTGTATATATGTTCTGGAGCATTGCATTGTAACCCGGTGTGTGTGTGTGCTGGAGCAGTGCTGTGTATTTCTATAAGTGGCACTACTAATGTGGGCATTATGTGTATAAGTGGCACTCCTATGGCAGGCATTATGTGTAAGAGGCACTACTACGATGGTGTGTGTTACATGATTTTTTTGTCACCTGCTATTGTGATCTAGCTATCAATTATACTGTAACAAAGCTTTTCCAATGAGGTGCCACCCTGCAGAGACTGTTTAATATCAATGTATTGTCACAGAGAGACTGCACATCTCACCCCATGTGTGATGCCTGCAGTTATTGCAATTAGCATGATAATAATCCCCTTGGGGGCTAGGTATGGTGGACTATGAACGGCATATCCTACCATGGCCCTAACTGTGTGGAGTTTGTATATTCTCCCTGTACTTGCGTGAGTTTCCTCCGGGTTCTCCGGTTTTCTCCCACAATACAAAAATCTACTGGTAGGTTAATTGGCTATCAAAAAAAAAAAAAAATCATCCCTAGTGAATGTGTCTGTGTGTACATGTGGTAGATAATCTAGATTGTAAGCTCCACTGGGGCAGGGACTGATGTGAATGGGCAAATATTCTCTGTAAAGCGCTGCGGGATATATGTGCGCTATATATATAACAATAATAAATAATACAATATGTGGTAACACAGCACAAGTTTGATGCATTGCAATGTACCAAACCTGGTCTTGCTGTGTCTTCTGTACATTCGTCCATCCGTCACGTGTTCCATGTCCCACTCCTCTGCTCCATTCTCAGTCCTGCGGGCTAGCTCCAGCCTCCACTTCTCTACCACGTCTGTCACGCCGCAGTCCGTGTCCCAGGGCACTCCTCTGCTCTTCAGTCAGGCAGGCAGCAGCTTCTCTCCTCTTCACTGGCATGGCGTGACGTCGAGCGTCACGCCACGCTGTACAATAAACTTTATGTACAGGAGAGCGGCAACCGAGTTGGGGGGATTACTGTCCTGTAAAAACTGCTGCGCGGGCGGTAGCCCGCATCCAAGCGTCACTTGGAGAACAGGCAGGGACGACAATAGCTGCCGGCGGTATGAGCGGCCCTAGCCCTCCACTCTTTGTGAGAGCCGGGCCTGGGACAAGTGTACCCAGGGTGCTCCCTTGATGGCAGCCCTGCTGACGTCCCAGCGACTTGCCAATAGTACATCTGGGAGAATAAAGATTCCTTATTGCAGCTAATTGTAGCGATAAGGAATCTTTATTTTCAGGTGCTGGCTGCAAATGATAATAGAGCCCTGAGGAGGGGTTTTATTAAGGCTCAGAGAGAGATAAAATTGTGCGAGATAAAGTACCAGGCTGGCAGCTTCTGCCTTACATTCTACAGGCTGTGTTTAAAAAAAAAAGGACAGGAGCAGATTGGTTGGTACATTATCTCTCACAATTTTATCCCCCCCCCCCTTAAAAGTTTTATTATACTAATTAGTGCATTTTCTTTATATCAACTTCTGCTTTCCTTTCTGTCCTCATACACTGCACAGCTGCAAAGCTGCAACTTATTGTCCACACTTTGGGCCTAATTCAGACCTGATCGCAGTAGCAAATGTGTTCTCCAACGGGCAAACCATGTGCAGTGCAGGTGGGGCAGATATAACATGTGCAGAGGGAGATAGATTTGCGTGAGTTGTGTTCAAACTGATATCTAAATTGCAGTGTAAATGTAAAACAGCCAGCATTTACCCTGCACAGAAACAATATGACCCATCCAAAATCTAACTCTCTCTGCACATGTTATATCTGCCCCCCCCCCCCCCCCCCCGCCTCCCCCTTCCCCCCATGCAGTGCATATGGTTTTGCCCATTACAGAACAAATTTGCTGCTGCGATCAGGTCTGGATATCTCCTTTGTCTCTAGGAGTTATGCCACTGACTGCCTTTCTAAGGTTACACTCCGCAGGGACGTGCGGTGAGATAAATATCTCAAGAGGCACTGGCTAGCACCAGAGCCAGATTTACATGCAATATATGAGCCAAAGCGTACATCTGGCCATTATACACAGGTGCAGCAGTATAAACTCCTGGAAATTTGGTGAGTTTTGATCAGAGATGTGCGGAAAAGTTAGCCAGGTGAGCCACTGCCTCAACTGCCATAGACTTTTTACTCCACAGTTTTGGCTATAAAAAGTCTTAAAATAATTGAAAGAAGATATTTCAAACATATCCTTTGTATTTTTCATATGCTTTATACAGTCAAAACTCTGGCACAAATGTTAGTATGACAGGAAAGGCTCTGCCTCACCTGCCTCCCCCCCCCCCCCCCCCCCAGCACGTCACTGGGTTACAGGCAGGGCACGTCTGTGACTTACTGTAAATGATGCCAGTCCAGACCTCCAGCAACTGACTGAGAGTGCATTGCAGCATCTCCTGATAAATACCTAGCTACGCCACCGGGCTGTGCCTGGATTTATATGTTGTATGCATTCCCTGGGGTATATTTACTAAGGTCCCGATTTTGACCGAGATACCGTTTTTTCATCAAAGTGTCATCTCGGTAATTTACTAAGCAAAAATCACGGCAGTGATGAGGGCATTCGTAATATTTTGGAAGTCCTAGGAAAAAATCACGAATCAATACACCATCGGTCAAATACGCCTGCAATTTGCTAGAAATCGGGAATTTACTAAAAAGTGCAAAACACAAACACTGACGACAATAGCCAAACACTGCAGTGATAAAATACAAATCGTGAAAAAGTGCTTAAAAAAAACAGACCTGCTTTTTTATCCCGTGTTTGTATAGGCATGCACGGATCCATGAGATCCGTGCATGTTTTTCAGTGGGAAGGGGGGGGAAATGTTATAAATTTTCTGAAAAAAAAATGCGTGGGGTCCCCCCTCCTAAGGCAAACCAGACTCGGGCTCTTTGAGCCGATCCTGGTTGCAGAAATATGGGAAAAAATGGACAGGGGTTCCCCCATATTTAAGCAACCAGCATTGGGCTCTGCGCCTGGTCCTGGTTCCAAAAATACGGGGGACAAAAAGAGTAGGGGTCCCCCGTATTTTTGAAACCAGCACCGGGCTCCACTAGCTGGACAGATAATGCCACAGCCGGGGGTCACTTTTATACAGTGCCTTGCGGCCGTGGCATCAAATATCCAACTAGTCACCCCTGGCCGGGGTACCCTGGGGGAGTGGGGACCCCTTCAATCAAGGGATCCCCCCCCCAGCCACCCAAGGGCCAGGGGTGAAGCCCGAGGCTGTCCCCCCCATCCAATGGGCTGTGGATGGGGGGCTGATAGCCTTTGTGATAAGTGTTTGATATTGTTTTTAGTAGCAGTACTACAAGGCCCAGCAAGCCTCCCCCGCAAGCTGGTACTTGGAGAACCACAAGTACCAGCATGCGGCGGAAAAATGGGCCCGCTGGTACCTGTAGTACTACTACTAAAAAAATACCCCAATAAAGACATTACACAACACCTTGAAAGTATAACTTTAATACATCCATCCACACCTCCATATACACATACTTACCTTATGTTCCCACGCAGGTCGGTCCTCTTCTCCAGTAGAATCCATGGTGTACCTGTAGAAAAAATTATACTCACATAATCCATGGTTGAAGGCTCCTCGGTAAATCCTTTTGTAATCCACGTACTTGAAAAAATAAAAAAACGGATACCCGACCACGAACTGAAAGGGGACCCATGTTTTCACATGGGCCCCTTTTCCCCGAATGCCAGAAACCCACTCTGACTGATGTCTAAGTGGGTTTCTTCAGCCAATCAGGGAGCGCCACGTTGTAGCACCCTCCTGATCGGTTGTGTGCTCCTGTACTGTATGACAGGCGGCACACGGCAGTGTTACAATGTAGCGCCTATGCGCTCCATTGTAACCAATGGTGGGAACTTTCAGGTCAGCGGTGAGGTCACTTTCGGTCAACCGCTGACCTGACAGTTCCCACCATTGGTTACAATGGAGCGCATAGGCGCTACATTGTAACACTGCCGTGTGCCGCCTGTCATACAGTACAGGAGCACACAGCCGATCAGGAGGGTGCTACAACGTGGCGCTCCCTGATTGGCTGAAGAAACCCACTTAGACATCAGTCAGAGTGGGTTTCTGGCATTCGGGGAAAGGGGGCCCATGTGAAAACATGGGTCCCCTTTCAGTTCGTGGTCGGGTATCCGTTTTTTTATTTTTTCAAGTACGTGGATTACAAAAGGATTTACTGAGGAGCCTTCAACCATGGATTATGTGAGTATAATTTTTTCTACAGGTACACCATGGATTCTACTGGAGAAGAGGACCGACCTGCGTGGGAACATAAGGTAAGTATGTGTATATGGAGGTGTGGATGGATGTATTAAAGTTATACTTTCAAGGTGTGTGTGTAATGTCTTTATTGGGGTATTTTTTTAGTAGTAGTACTACAGGTACCAGCGGGCCCATTTTTCCGCCGCATGCTGGTACTTGTAGTTCTCCAAGTACCAGCTTGCGGGGGAGGCTTGCTGGGCCTTGTAGTACTGCTACTAAAAACAATATCAAACACTTATCACAAAGGCTATCAGCCCCCCATCCGCAGCCCATTGGATGGGGGGGACAGCCTCGGGCTTCACCCCTGGCCCTTGGGTGGCTGGGGGGGGACCCCTTGATTGAAGGGGTCCCCACTCCCCCAGGGTACCCCGGCCAGGGGTGACTAGTTGGATATTTGATGCCACGGCCGCAAGGCACTGTATAAAAGTGACCCCCGGCTGTGGCATTATCTGTCCAGCTAGTGGAGCCCGGTGCTGGTTTCAAAAATACGGGGGACCCCTACTCTTTTTGTCCCCCGTATTTTTGGAACCAGGACCAGGCGCAGAGCCCGATGCTGGTTGCTTAAATATGAGGGAACCCCTGTCCATTTTTTCCCATATTTCTGCAACCAGGATCGGCTCAAAGAGCTCGAGGCTGGTTTGCCTTAGGAGGGGGGACCCCACGCAATTTTTTTTTTACATTTAAACTTTATTTTATTTTTTTAACAAAGTGCTCAATGAAGCCCAGCACGGATCTCTCAGATCCGGCCGAGATTCATTGTATTAAAGTCGTCAGTGTTTTACAAGTCACTCACGTAAAACACTGCCAAAAAAAACGAATGACATCGACATCGGAAAACCCGAAAATGCAGAATACGGCAGCTTAGTAAATTAGTCGTAATAAATTCAAAAAGTTGCATATTTACACTTTCGATGTCATTCATGATTGAACTTTGACCTCAAACAGGAAAACACGAATCTTAGTAAATTTACCCCCCTGTGTAATGTGCTTACAGCCTCCCGCTGAATGCATTTTTTCCTCCTGAGCTGGTCGGGCTACACTGCCCCCGCAATCAGCCATCAGGGGGAGGTACAGTACACCCCGGCACAAGGGAAGAAAACCCAGACAGGACCACTAAATAACCAATCAGAGCAGGACAGGATTGACACCCCACGAAAGTGCCCCAACCAGCACACTGACAGCAAGGACTCCTAGTCCCTCCACATCTGTCTCCAACTGGGCTGTGTAACATACAGATGTAGCCATGCTCATCTTGCTGTGATGCAACATGCACAGCGCAAATGGCTGTAACTATTAGTTAATTGCGAATAGTAGCAGGCAGGCATTCCATGCACCAATCCGTGCTGCAGCATGCCGCATCACAGCAAAGATGAGCAAGGCTACATCTTTACACCCACATTGTAAGGACCAAGGTACCAGTAAGACACCACCCCCTGCCACGTCCGGGACACCACCCCCTGCCACGTCCACCTACCCTGTCTCCAAGACTGATTAATATACCCTATCTTCTGCCACAGCACAGACATTTGGACACTGACTTTTCAGCATGGAACTTTATGGTACCGAACTAAGGGGGTCATTCCGACCTGATCGCACGCTAGGATTTTTCGCTGCACTGTGATCAGATCAGAACTGCGCATGCATATGCACCGCAATGCGCAGTCGTGCCGTACGGGTAGAAAGCGGATCGTTGCTGAGTGATGGGTTTTACGAAGAATCCATTCGCACAGACGATCGCAAGGTGATTGACCGGAAGAGGACATTTGTGGGTGTCAACTGACCGTTTTCTGGGAGTGGCTGGAAAAACGCAGATGTGTCCAAGCGTTTGCAGGGCGGGTGTCTGATGTAAATTCTGGGCCTTGACAGGCTGAAGTGATCGCAGCGGCTGAGTAAGTTCTGAGCTACTCAGAAACTGCACAAAACTTTTTTGTAGTGCTCAGCTACACATGCGATCGCACACTTGCAAAGCGAAAAAACACTCCCCTATAGGCGGCAACTATCTGATCGCAGCGCTGCAAAAAATAACTGGCGTGCGATCAGGGTGGAATGACCCCCTATGTTAATGCAAATCCACAACATCTTGTTTGCATTACTGCATTTTTCAACACTATATGATATTTACATGTGAATATTTGTTTATGATCAGTAAATAATTTTTGCTACATTACCGCTAGGACTGATTTTTCCCAAACATTACACCACATAAAGGGATGAGTGCTGTATTTTTGCTGTTCTTCTAATGTGAACAATGGACACTACTGTGCAGTGTAATGTGAATCGGTACTGTGGTCATGCCCCTTCCCCATGAAGTCACGCCCCTTTATTTTCATCACATGATATGGAGGGGTGGTGGAATACTCTTTTTGGCATAGGGAACCAACATGTCTTGTTACCCCACTGACCATCCAATTAGCTCCTGTCATTTTTCAAACACAGCATGTAAAATGACAGTGAGAAGCTGATTTGTTGCTACTTTATCTCTCTCCAATCTTACATAAATCTCCCTTTTAGTTTCATGGATAAAATTTCTGACAGTCCTTAATTTTAGGTAGCGAAAGTTACAACAACAACAAAAATCTCCCTCTATTTTAAATTTGTTGAACAGATTCCCTTGAAAAACAATCCCTAAAACACACTTTTTCCAAAATCTCTCCGCATTGCAATTTCCTGTAGTTTGGTTGCACTAATTAAAAGTTATTAGCATCTAAAAATATGGGTGTTATAATGTGAGGCTCAGTCAGATCTACAGCCATCTGATACAACTGGAAACAGCTTTCTTACTTGATACCACTTCTTTTCTTACCTGGTTAAACACTTTTACAGAGATTCCTGATGATTGCTGTTTGGTAGGAATAGACGTTATTAGTCTCTACACAGCTATCCCGCATACTTTGGGATTACAATCTCTTAAAACATTCTTGCAGACTAAAAGTGATTATTCTAATGAGGTGATTGAATTGATTTTACAAATGTTCCACCTTATTTTGCACAATAATTTCTTTTTATATGATAACCGGTTTTATTTGCAAACTAAAGGGTGTGCGATGGGGAACTCGATGGCCCCGTCATATGCAAATGCTGTCATGTTCTTAATTGAACAACTGGTATTTTTTTTAGATGAAAATATTTCTTCAAATATCGTCATGTTCGTCAGGTACATAGACGATCTATTTCTTTAGTGGAAAGGGGATGTGCAGATTTTAACGGAGGCTACTGACTTACATAATAATTCAGAAAATCCGATTAAATTTACATATAGTCATAGCCGTGATGTTAATGTACTGTATCTATCAAAAGGGCCCTACTCACTGGCCGACCCGCCGCCGAGCTGCCCGACGGCGGATACGGCCGACGAGCGACCCGGCGGCGGGGGGGCAGTGACGGGGGGAGTGAAGTTTCTTCACTCCCCCCGTCACGCGGCTGCATTGAAGTGCAGGCAAATATGGATGAGATCGTCCATATTGGCCTGCATGCACAGCCGACGGGAGACCAGCGATGAACGAGCGCGGGGCCGCGCATCGTTCATCGCTGGAGTCTCCACACTGAAAGATATGAAAGAGTTCTCGTTCATTTATGAACGAGATCGTTCATATCTTTCAAAAATTCGGCCAGTGTGTAGGGCCCTAAAGATAAACGTTTGCACACCAAACTCTTCACAAAGGAAACTGACAGGAATATGTTACTAAAACCGCAAAGTTGCCATCCTAAATCGTTGATAAACAGTTTGCCATATTCTCAAATGGTCAGAATGGTTAGGATCAATGATGATAGACAGATTGCGGAGGAGCAATTAGATGTGATGATCGAAAAATTTTCTGAGCGGGGCTATAAACTTAATCTATTACTGGAGTGTAAGGATAAAGTTCTAGAACTTGACCATACAAAACTACTAAGTAGAGGGGATAGTACAGACTCTAAGGGTATTAAGAACAGACTCCCTTGGGTGAGCCGATATAATGATATGTCGGCGACCATCATGAATAAAGCAAAAAAATTATGGCCCATCATTCAGAGTGATGACAAATTACATTTAAAAGACTATGAGCTGATGCCCAGTTTTTCGAGGGGTAGAAACTTGAAAGATTCATTAGTGAAGACTTTAACTACGGTGCGCACTAATAGAAAGACCACTTTTTTATCTAACACTCGTGTGGGGTGCTTTAAATGCACCTGTACCACATGTCAGTTTCTCCTCACGGGAGACGTCTTTTTTCATCCCCACTCGGGAATTTTTTTTCCATTAGACATAATTTTACATGTAACTCTACGTTTGTCATATATCAAATTTTGTGCCCATGTGGTCTGTTGTATATCGTCAAGACCGAGAGCAAATTTAAAGAATGCATGGGTAATCACAGAGCAGCTATACGGGCAGCCATTGCATCTGGTACGAGTAATCAGCCCGTTGCCCAGCATTTTGCACTTTTTAAACATCCCCTTAATAGTCTCCGATACCGTATGATTGATACGGTCCCGGTCAGCATTAGAGGTGGTAATAGGTCCTTACAATAATTGCGCTGCGAGGCGCAATGGATTCACCATCTTAATGTTAAATAAAAATCTAGCCTATGCAGCATTACGATAATAGGTTGATATGTTAGATCTATTTATGTTTCTATTCTGTCAGTACTCCGAATATGGTCTGACTATAGACAGTAGTATTTGAATTTTGTTTATGCTTTATTGTTTCTAAGGTCGGCTTGTTGCTATGGTGATTGTACACTGTGACTGGACGCATGGGATGAGTGTCTGTGATGTCATGCTTCAGCGCGGCAACGGGGCGGGTGAGCATTCACGTGGTGATGGTTCTCCATAAAGGTATGATGTTGTTTGTTTATCTTTTATCCTGATGACAATAAAAATAAATATTGAAACGTTGATATCCACATGGGAGTCCACACCCGTCCTTGTTTTTAAGGTGAACCAGAGTGCCGCATCCTTAGGAGTATATCTACAATTTTTATGAAGGCACCGGTGCAGTTGATATCATCCGTTAAGGGGAGTGCCAGACCAAAAGGAGTTTTATATATATATATATATATATATATATATATATATATATATACACACACTGCTCAAAAAAATAAAGGGAACACTTAAACAACACAATGTAACTCCAAGTCAATCACACTTCTGTGAAATCAAACTGTCCACTTAGGAAGCAACACTGATTGACAATCAATTTCACATGCTGTTGTGCAAAGGAATAGACAACAGGTGGAAATTATAGGCAATTAGCAAGACACCCCCAATAAAGGAGTTGTTCTGCAGGTGGTGACCACAGACCACTTCTCAGCTCCTATGCTTTCTGGCTGATGTTTTGGTCACTTTTGAAAGCTGGCTCAGGTAGTGCAGCTCATCCAGGATGGCACATCAATGCGAGCTGTGGCAAGAAGGTTTGCTGTGTCTGTCAGCGTAGTGTCCAGAGCATGGAGGCGCTACCAGAAGACAGGCCAGTACATCAGAAGATGTGGAGGAGGCCGTAGGAGGGCAACAACACAGCAGCAGGACCGCTACCTCCGCCTTTGTGCAAGGAGGAACAGGAGGAGCACTGCCAGAGCCCTGCAAAATGACCTCCAGCAAGCCACAAATGTGCATGTGTCTACTCAAATGATCATAAACAGACTCCATGAGGGTGGTATGAGGGCCCGACGTCCACAGGTGGGGGTTGTGCTTACAGCCCAACACCGTGCAGGACGTTTGGCATTTGCCAGAGAACACCAAGATTGGCAAATTCGCCACTGGCGCCCTGTGCTCTTCACAGATGAAAGCAGGTTCTCACTGAGCACATGTGACAGACGTGACAGAGTCTGGAGACGCCAAGGAGAACGTTCTGCTGCCTGTAACATCCTCCAGTGTGACCGGTTTGGCAGTGGGTCAGTAATAGTGTGGGGTGGCATTTCTTTGGGGGGCCGCACAGCCCTCCATGTGCTCGCCAGAGGTAGCCTGACTACCATTAGATACCGAGATGAGATCCTCAGACCCCTTGTGAGACCATATGCTGGTGCGGTTGGCCCTGGGTTCCTCCTAATGCAAGACAATGCTAGACCTCATGTGGCTGGAGTGTGTCAGCAGTTCCTGCAAGACGAAGGCATTGATGCTATGGACTGGCCCGCCCGTTCCCCAGACCTGAATCCAATTGAGCACATCTGGGACATCATGTCTCGCTCCATCCACCACTGTCCAGGAGTTGCACCACAGACTGTCCAGGAGTTGGCGGATGCTTTAGTCCAGGTCTGGGAGGAGATCCCTCAGGAGACCACCCGCCACCTCATCAGGAGCATGCCCAGGCATTGTAGGGAGGTCATACAGGCACGTGGAGGACACACACACTACTGAGCCTCATTTTGACTTGTTTTAAGGACATTACATCAAAGTTGGATCAGCCTGTAGTGTGTTTTTCAACTTTAATTTTGAGTGTGACTCCAAATCCAGACCTCCATGGGTTAATAAATTTGATTCCCCTTGATAATTTTTGTGTGATTTTGTTGTCAGCACATTCAACTATGTAAAGAACAACGTATTTAATAAGGATAGTTCATTCATTCAGATCTAGGATGTGTTGTTTTTAGTGTTCCCTTTATTTTTTTGAGCAGTGTGTGTATATATATATATATATATATATAAAATATTTATTCATTATCTCAGTTCAGGACCCGAAATTGTGGGATTTTGTGTTTTGGATAAGGGATACTCAAACTGTATTTGTTTGTATTCCAAAAGACTTGAAAACATTGAAAAGAAGAAAATATTATGACACACAATCATATATAAAAATCTTCCGCAAGTACTGATTATTGACCTTCAAAAAAGTAAACTGCATACAGTCTATTCCAAGAAAACGATAAATAGGTGAAACATTTCCAATATTTCAAATGATATGGCAATAAAAGATCCAAAGGAACACTGGGAAATTGGCCCAAATATGGCTACTTTAATATTAGAACTTTGACTTCAATCAGCAAGCTCTGGCTTGGTTTGATGGAGCAATTGATTGGTATAAGTGGCACAGAATGCCAATGAGCTTATCTCCTTCCAAATGAGTTGGACATAACACGCTAACACTGTTTACTTGAGGAATATGACAAGTGCTCAGTATTTCTAAGTGCTCTGTGATTTAATGACTGCCAACATGACTTACAACATATTGCCGAGCAGGTGTTTCTTTTTAATAATTGTAAAAGACAGAAGAAACCAAAGGAGAAATGGCATTTTAATGGATCTGACAGTGTATCAAAATTGTGTGAATTTATACATCTGCCCATTTTGTCTAAAACTAGAAGGATAAAAAAAAAATCTCATTATCATTTTCTGTGCTGCAAGAAACTATATAATTAACAAATTTGGTAAGGAAAAGGGAAGCAAATTCAACTAAGAAGGAAATATGTCCTGTTCTATGTAATTACAAGAACTAAGGCAATCTGACGCCCACAAAAAGTGAAACTGTCAAACCCATAATGAGTGTATTGTTTTGTTTCTGAGCACAGAGTGACTGTATGGAGAGCCACGGGAAAATACTCATTTCTAAAACTATATTCCATTTACAGATGTACATTTCATGCAATAAAATACTGTCTTGAATACTTTAAATATGCCACATATTTGTGAAGTATACGTACGTCATTTGGGTATTTTTTACGTCATTTGTGTATAATGTACACCTCCCAAATGTCTTGATTTGAGGGCTGTGTTCTGCCTTCCTGATAAGGATTGCATTAACCCCACTGGGCAGGCAGTTGTGGAGGTATCTCCCATTCCCCGCTGCTCTGCAGGGAAACCGATGCTGCCTGACAATAGCCTGATGACATGTAGATATGCCGCCTCCTTGAGTACTTAGACAGATCATGGCTTACACTATAGAAGTATATGTGCATATGAGTCACTGAGGGGTTAGATGCATAACAATGGGAACCTGACTGCATCATACTGAGGGGCAGATGTATTAACCTGGAGAAGGCGTAAGGAAGTGATAAACCAGTAATATGTGAAAGATGATAAAGGCACCAGCCAATCAGATCCTAACTGGTAATTTACATATTGGAGTTGATTGGCTAGTGCCTTTATCACCAGGTTAATACATCTCCAGGTTAATATCTGCCCCTGAATGCCAACATGCCTTTCTAAGCCAGAAATAAACCACTATTTTATTGCTGGATGCCATGGAAGCACGTTCCTCTGCTGTGTGTAGAAGGGGAATACCTTCTAACTAACTAGCAAATTGAGTGAAACTTCGACTAATCTCCAATGCAGAATCTACTCCACATGATAATATGATAATCAGTAAAAATGGGTTTGGTTATGTGGTGGAAACAAAGACTCAGCTACATGTGCAGAGCGATAGATAGGTACATACATACATATATACATACATACATACATACATACATACATACATGTTGGAGACAGAGAGACTAACACAAAGATGGTGACAGAGTATGAGCAGAGAAACAGATAGGGGGATGAGACAAATATGGGAGAAAGAATGGCGTTATGGGGTGGACAGGGGAGAAAAAGGGACCCTACTTACACTGAAATTCTGCAAAGAGCCTGGGACTCTATCCGCAGTGGCTCCTATGTTTAGTAGGAGGGCTGCTGTAGAGAGGAGAGGAGACAGCTAGCCACTAGCCCCGGGATTCGGCACCGGCACAATGGATCTGGCACATACTCAGATGCCGTGGTGTGACTGCGCATGCGCAAACCCCTGGCTTCTATGGACTGCATCAGCTGCAGCACATAATATCTGGGTTGGATTGGGCTGTGCCAATGGCAAGGAGTGGCTTTCTATAGCGGTCTGGTAATCACAGCCCAGTCTGGCAGTTCCAGAGGAAGGAAACACATCTCAATAATACTGCCTTGTATTACTGCCAGTCACAGTGAGGTCAGTGCAGTCATAGACTGCACCTGGCTCACTGACAGGGAGTTGGGTGGTCAGTTTTACCTGGGGGGCGGCTGCAGTCCTGCAGCCCATAGGTAAAGTTCGCAACTGGTCCCTATAATGCTGTATTGCTATTATTGTATATTGGTCATTGGACTGCTGTCCATCTGTATTGCCAATCTGTCACTAGAAAGGGGAGCAGTATGATTTGCAGATGGACGGGATGCTGGCTGTCAGTATACCTACAGTGGTATTCCGTCCATCAGAATCCCGAAAGCCCCCCATTGAGACCCCCTAACCCTCACCTTTTTCCTACCCTAACCCTCACTTGGGGGTGCCTAACCCTAATCCTCCCTGGTCGTGCCTAACTCTAACCCTCCCCGCTATGTGCCTAACCCTCCTTTCCCTGCTGCCTAAACCTAACGCTCCCCGCTTAACGCCCAACCCTATCCTCCTCATCTTAGTACCTAAACCTCCTTCTCCGGTCCCTAACCTAAACCTTCCCGTCCCTGATCCCTAATGCTAACCTCCCTCCTTCCTCCTAAACCTAACACCTCCTCCCTCCCCGCGGCAGGAACCCAGCGTGTCCTGCTGTGAGGGCATCCGGGATGCCGGCTGTCAGTAATGTGATGCCAGCATCCCGAGCGGCGTCTGCATGTTGACGCCAGCATTGCGTCCTCCCTCGGGATCCCGGCATTGGTATATTGACCGCTGAGATCCCATGTGTCGGGAAGCCAACTGCTTCCCCTAGAAAGCACAATGTATTGTATTGAGCTCAACATAATTATCTCTATTGTATGTAGTATACCGCCCAACATTCTCAAGGTCCAAGCCAGGACCTTCTTACTCTTCTGAGTGATGAAGACACGCCCACGGATGAAAAGGAGGCATGACCTCAGGATTTAGGGTGTGGCTATGTGGGGATGCTGCCATCAGGAGCCACGTCCCCATGTTCATCACTATGGGGGCAAGCCCAGCGCTGTGAATTGCTGGACATGCCCCAAGCCTCTCTGCCTCCTATGAATAGATGCATGCGCGCAGAGTCTATTCACCGCTGCAGCAGTGACTCAATGAGTGACAGGGAGCCTCCCAACTGCACCCCATGGCGGTACACTGTGACCTGCAGGTGGGACAGAAGGACAGTCCACAAACAAACGGGACTGTCCTGTGAAAATCCGGACAGTTGGGAGGTATGATGTAGGTCACTAGAATGCTCTCTGTATTATTTAGTGGTCACTAGAAAAATCAGTGTATTTTCTATCAGATATAAATCACCAAAATGCTTTGTTTTATGTAACATTTTATAGTGAAAATAAAATACCAGTAATCATGAAATGGATTGTTCCTTTCCTGTAATAGTGATTTCAGTGAGAATATTCCTGTTGTACAAAGGAAGGGCATGCTGGGTTCACTCTGAGATATAAAAATCAAATGGATTTTCCATGTGTTTGTCAAAGCTTTCCGAAAGATTGATCTGTGACTGACTCTGCTATGTCTGGTTAAAATTGCTGTTTTAAATCTGAGCTTATGTTGCAGCTACAAGGGTGAAGGCTTACATAAGAAAAGTAGGATTATTATTTATAAAATGTGCTAGTCCTTATTTTCATATGATTAAAATGGAAAGATTTGTATTCTAAAATGAAAGCGCTCTTTAATTTGTGTGTTTTTATATGCTTGACTTAAAGGCGATTGCAAGCATCAGTTGTCCGATAAGTACGTTACAAAACACATGCTTATTCAACATATAATAACATCCGAGCAAGAGGCACAATCACCTCCTGATTATGTGCTAAGCACTACTTACAGGGAATTACTCGCTCATATCTGCTCAATCTACCACAGCTGTGGCACAGAGTTTATATAAAGAATAACATTATATAAAGTGCACAGATTCAGAGGTTAAGAGAAAAATCAACAGAAAGGAAAAAGTCCTATGAGATTTCAATATAGTTTAAATAAAGCAGTTAGATTAGCATGTATGGCTTAGGTAGGACCAACATATTTCATTCTAATGACAGTATTACTATTATTTACTGTAGTATAGTTATACCGAGAGGTGGGAGGGAGGGTGTTTCTGCGGGTGCGGTATGTATGACCACCAGACAGGATGCCGGCATTCAAAATACCGACGCCGGCATCCTGAAATATGAAATCCCGACAGGGGTGATTTTACTATGCTAACCCCTGTCCCCTAACCCTAACCCTCCCTTCCTGCAGATTAACCCTAACTTACCTCTGTGGTGCCTAAACCTAACCTCCCCCTGGTGGTGCCAAACCCTAACCCCCCCTGTCCACAGCCTAACCCCCTAACTTCCCATCCCCCACAGCCTAACCCTAACCCCCTGGTGTTGGCTACATCAAACCCCCCCTCCCCTGGCACTAACCAAGGTCGGAAGCTATACTTACATTGGTCGGGATTCCGGCTGATGGAGTTCCGGTATTGGTATCCTGACCCAGTCAGGATTCCGATATCGGGAATTTGACGGATGTTGGGATTCCGACTTCGGTATTTCGACAGCCAGGATTCCGAAAGCCGGGATCTTAACCGCATTCCGTTTCTGCGGTCATGCCTTCATTAGGTGGGACCGTGCACAAGTCACATGACTTGTTTTTCACAATCATAATAATAATACTTTAGTAAAATATTATACATATTGTGACAAGGATCTCATACACTGGGTAAGAGTTCTACACAGCAGGTTTATTCTCCACAGATCTTTTACAGGTAGGCAATTCACAACTGAACATAAGCATTTACAGGTTACAGAATAGTTCACAGCAGATCTTAGCATACAGAGTGTACATTCTCCAGAGACCATTGATCCAGGGCCCCTAAACTGTAGCCACCCCCCTGGCCTATCACCTGGACAGTAGCCCCATCTCTATGTCTGATACCATTTTAACAGCAGGCTGTTTATGCTTGTTGTTGCTCAGACTTGAGCAAACTGAATTCCTGGACTGGATTCCACACTCTGCTGTTCCACATCACTGTCAGGCATGTATATATATATATATATATATATATATATATCAGATTTTGAGGCTACACCTTTCAAAGGGACTCCTGTTATCGAGGCCAAAGGTTAAGATGGGTGAAACGTCTAGAGAGGGACTATTGTAAATTAAGGATGGTCAAAAGTGAAAACAATTCTATCAAGTGAACCTTTATGGTTACAATCATATGTGAAATAGTCCATTTACTGACATATGTGTCAGGATTTGATGTGGATGGATCTTGTTCTTGGTGGTAGGGCTGTGTGGTGCTGGGTTTCAGAAGCAGCTTTATGACTCTTCCAAATCTATTTAAATCGATTCTATTTGGTCTTTCTAAACTTTTTGAATTTGACCTTATTCACTAACAATCGATTTTGCATTCGATTTTTAACATTTTAAAATCGAATTTGATGTTTAGAAGGGTTTTAGAACTGAATCTATAAATCGAACCTCAAATCCCCATTGAAATCCCCAGCCAAATAGAATGTAAAATCGAATAGAACACCCTCATTGCTTCCTATTGGTCCAAATGTATCTATCACATGCTCACTAATTAACATTACATTGTTTTATACATTTACATTTTCTAGTGCTTATTTTTATACATTTTTGCGCGATTATGAAAGAGCACTTGAGCAAAAAGACGATTTTTGCAAATATTGCTTAAAAAATATGCAACTTGTATAAAATATTCTTGGAATCAAACAAAGATGCATTCTGCTAAGGATTGGGTGGCTATATGTGCCTCTAATTTTTATTTTTTTTGAAAATTAACACATACTACTATCTTACACAACCATCCCTCTGCAATTTGTCCAACAAGATTTTAGACAGACAGGGATGAGTTGGTGAGGATGTAAGCATCGTGGGTAGACTATGGATAGGCACTTACTTCACTCTTGTATTTTTGCTAATGTCATCATAATTTACTGTAAATTTGCAAATATTGTGCTCTGGTGCTATCTTTTCCATTTTTTTTTTCCTAAATATGTGCTCTACTCAACTAATGAAGCTGCTGGTAGTACTCAATGTTTTTTCAGACAGGTGGTGTACATCATACCATTGTCTTGGGCATCCATTTTTGCTACTTTCACACTGCCCTACTGTATGTGTTTTTTGGTACTTAAAAAGGGGTGTACTACAAGTGGCCAGCTGTCGGGATCCCGGCACCCAGCATACCGATGCCAGGATCCCGACAGCCGGCTAATGCTGTCAGCGGGAAGAGCGCAAAAGATCCCCTTGTGGGCTCGCTGCACTCGCCATGCTGCGGGCACGGTGGCACACTATGCAAGCCATGCTATTTATTCTCCCTCCAGGGGTGTTGTGGACACCCTGAGGGGGAGAACAGTTGTTGGGATCCCGGTGCCGGTATGCTGAGTGCCAGGATCCCGACAGCCAGTATATCGAGTGCCACCTCTTAAAAAGCCATCACTATAATTTTCCTGTCTTTAGAATGGGGTTAGAAGACAAAATCAAATGTCTAGAATCATTCTAAACATTTGGAGATTTGAGGTTCGATCTGAGGCTCGATTTGGAGGTCCATTTCAAATTGAACCACAGTAACTGAGGGGATTTCCAGTTTTTCTATGGGAAAACAGGCTGTGGTATGTTAGATAGACTAGACTTAGGTCAACAGTGGTCCACTATTGGTAAACAGTAAGTAGGTTGACATGGTTTCTAGGTCGACGGGGACTCTAGGTCGACATGTATTAGGTCGACATGAGAAAAGGTCAACATGAGTTTTTTTTACTTTTTTTGGTGTTGTTTTCCTCATAGAGTGACCATAAACCCCAATTTGTGCACCATATCCCATCGCATGGCTCGCTTTGCTCACTATGAGTCGGGCAAGGTGACAGGCTGTGGTAATGTACGACAGATATTGTCTGTCAGTGTCAGACCATTCCCAACTGTAGTCCACGTGGATCGTAAAGTATGAAAAAGTTAAAAAAATGAAATACATATTTTTTAAACTCATGTCGATCTTTTGTCATGTGGACCTAGTACATGTCGACCTAAAGTCCCTGTCAACCTAGAAACCATGTCAACCTACTTTCTGTTGACCAATAGTGGTTCACCTAGACATTGTCAACCTAAGTCTTGTCGACCTAGAGACCGGATCCCGGGAAAACATAGTTTTTCTTTTAGAAGTTTGATTTCTATTGGATGCAAGTTCAATCTGGCAATAGAATCAATTTGACATTCGATTTGGTCTTTAGAAAATCTGTTCAACCCAAATCGAATGGAAATCAAATTCAAACAGAATCCCAAATCCCTTGAATCACCAAAACTGAACTTTAGTAAATTTTGCCCCAGGTAGTTTACTAAGACCCAAGACAGGGGCACAGAGTTTTACCCCATAGGTGGTATTCACCAGGGATCCCCGCAAGAGAATGTGGGCTTAACTGCACCACGGGCTGGTCACAACCCCTGTCTGGGTCACCTGGGTTAGCACTAGGAAGGAATAATTTAGGAGTAACCGATGGTAGTAAATAAAAGAGATTTTTCCCACATTGCTTATTCAAAACATAGCCAATAATAATTTCTCAGTAATTTATTCACATCAGATAAGTGTAAAATTAAAAATAAAACACACTAAAAACACTCAAATACTTAATATCTGTTTTTTTAGCATCACAATATTCTTGGTGTTAAACCGTACTCAGTAAAAACCTATATATACAGTAATAGGATATTTCTTTCAGCCCTATTTCTTTTTCAGGCTGCTGATTTTAAATACAATGTAACTTTATAATAGCAACAAATGTTTCTTCTGACAACTTGCTTCTGCTAGTTTGTGCAGTTCAGGTAGTTGCCAGAATATAATTAGCCACACCTAGGTCAAAGTCCCGTACTTAATAAGATAAATGAGCCCTGGTGTAT
>NC_086451.1:303925446-304030446 GCF_028390025.1 Pseudophryne corroboree | reverse complement strand
CCAGAATTAAGATGTACCAATTCTATATAGATTATATCTTAATTATATGGAATGTAACATACAAGGAGTTAATTCAGTTTGTAGAACTAAATGTAAATGATTACAATTTGAAATGTACATTTATCAAAAAGAAAAAACAATATTTTTTAGATCTAGTGCTAGATACCACGAGCTGGATGAATTATGGGCTGATAAACTCATATACCTATATTAAATCAGTACACAGCAACAGCTATGCACACTTTCAAATGTGTCACTATCTAAATTGGAAGAAAAATATTCCTTTTTCGGAGATTGTAAGAATTAAGAGAAATTGTGCCAATAATGAGAACTACAAAGAACAAACTGGGATATATAGTGAGAAGTATCCTGAATCTATGATTAATGAAAGTAAAAATAAAGCTAGGGTATTAGATCAGAAGGATATATTTGTGTATAATGAAAAGAGAGTTATCTGATAGGAAGTTTTTTGTGCCCTTTGTAACAACTTTCAATAGTAGGAAAAGGGATATTAAAATGGTTTTAAATAAACATTGCTGTTTATTAATTCTAGATCCCATCATTAGCCAAATCCTTCCAGAGAGACCGCAAATTGTATTTAGAAAGGCACAGTCATTGAGGAACAAACTTGCTCCGAGTCAGCTGAAGCCGGTTAAAGAAGAGAGTAATTGGTTGGAAAATGTGAAAGGATTTTATCCGTGTTTTCACTGTAAAGTATGCAAGTATTGTAGTAAGGAAACAACCACTATCTCAGATGCTGGGGGTGTTAAGAGAGAGATAAAGTAATTGATGAACTGTCAAACTTCATCAGCAATTTGTATAATAGAGTGTAAATGCAGCAAAAAATATATTGGAAAGACAAAAAGACAGCTGTAGCTCCGCATTTAACAACAAGCCAGAAATATTAAAAATAGAGTCAAACATCACAGTGTCCCTAGGCATTCTGAAGAGTGTCAGCAATGTTTACTACAGAACTTTTCGTTTAAAGCAATTGAACATGTAATTGCTGATGACAGAAAAGGTGATTTAGCTAGAAAATTATCACGGAAAGAAGCCTTTTGGATCTATACTTTGAAAACATTAGTTCCGTTTGGTCTAATTGAAAACTGCAATATTGCCCCTTTATAGAGAGAGTAGCATCATTTAAAATGTTTCTGTTTTCTTTTAGCTGGTGAGGAGAATAGGGGGGAGAATGCCAACACAATCTATTGTTGAATGGTAACATTCCAGGCTGTGCAATAAGGTATCTTTTTCTGTCTCTCCTATGTATCTTTTATGTTTCTACTATGTTGCTAAAATGAGGATTGCGGTATATGAAAGATAGGAGATATAATTATGGAAATGAGTCTAATAATGATTCGTCTGCTTTACTTAGTTCTCCAAGTTTTTAATCGCTTTTAAGATATTATATATGCTGTGGTACATATATATTTTATTATAATACACTTTGGGGGAGATTCAAATGTATGAAAAGTCGGTTGGGTGTCTGTTTTTTCCTGTCTATTAGATAGGAAAAAACAGACTCCCAACTGACTTTTCAAACATTTGAATCTCCCCCTATATGTGTGCTGTAATATATTCTGCTGTCACTTGCAAAAGTACTGGCTAAACTGAATGAATATAGTGCTGTATTGATTAAGGCAACTGTTCATTATAATATTAATGAGACCGGGTATAAGTATGAAGGCCAATCCCAGGATCGGGATCGGCGGGATCTCAAGATTCTGGCCCAACAATGCCGGGAAGCAGGCAGCAGGCTGACCCGGGCACCTCCTCCTCCCTGCAGCCAGAAGGACCTCCGGCTGTGTTGCTAGGGGGAGGAGGAGGAGTTTAGCTTCCAGGACCAGGGCTGCCTGGACGGAGGTACGCCGGGGGAGGAGGGGTTGGTGTCAGCGGCATGGGGCGGCGGGCGGCGGTAAGGGGTTAGTATAAATGAAAATGCGGTAAAACCCCTGAAAACTAGGGTTTTACCACATTTTCCCTTTAGTACATCCTGCCCCATATATATAGATATATATAGATATATATAAATGAACAGAGTCTATTTGGCACTCCACTTTAGGTATAAGCATCAACTTGCTACAGTTTTGCTATTTGGGCTTGCTAAAACTGATGCAGGGCATGCTGGGATGTGTAGTTCAACAACATCTGGAGTGTCAAGGTTAGCCATCACTGATATAGCCGGCACTCACAGAGACTAAATAAAGAACTTGACTAGGCACAGCAGCTAAAGTCAACGTTTCAGGAAAACCACCTTTTATCGGTTGGTCTTGATAAAAGGAAGTTTTCCTGAAACGTTGACTTTAGCTGCTGTGCCTAGTCAAGTTCTTTATTTAGTCTCTGTGAGTGCCGGCTATATTATCCTGTGGTTGTATATATATTTATATATAGACAACGGATACAGAGTGCGCTAATATTACAACTGGTTAAAAATTGATTAATTCCAGATTCAAGGGCGAGACTTCTCTTGAATTCTTTTCCCCTTAGAAAATTCCTGATTGGGGCCTATAGAGAAACCCTCTCACCAAAGAAATCACCCGACAAAAAAAAGAAGTTTAGTTACAGGAATTTTTTATATAAAATAATTTTTAATCCATAGTCATAAAATTGACATAATATAAAACATAAGATAACAATTATATGGACACACGCCAAATAGCTTTAGATGTTACAGGTGTGAGCTCTCGGAGGAATAGTCGAAGCAAAGGGATAGTGTACAATAATTAATAAACCCTACGCGTTTCGTCCACTCGGACTTCTTCAGGGGTAAAATATGTCTAGAATTATAATGTAATAAACTCCACAAAGACTACTTTATAGTGCAGACTTGATCTACTGAAATTCAGTGTGTCGCATATGGAGTTGGATCCAGAGGTATAGGATGTAAATAAATTCCACTGGGAATATTTGTGATATAAACACAATCTGCTGGAGTTCACAAAAATATCTGAATCAGAAAAATGGTCGTAGTTCATATTTAGGACAATAAGGATATTGGCTAACTAGAGCCCTGGGAGATATGTTTGCAGCATCCAGGAAGGGAGATCTCCCTTCCTGGATGCTGCAAACATACACCCAGTTGGTGTGCTGAATTATATTCAAGTGCTAAACACTGGACTGTTATTACATACCACTTGTCCTGTATGCAATTCAGTTTATCAAGCCGTGTCAGGAAGAGATTTTGGATTCTATTTTTTGGTTTTAATCTTTTGATCCTGGTCGCTGCCAGCCACTATGGATCTCCTATTCCTTTAAAAGGGTGGCGCATTGTCCGTTTTATCTCCCAGGGCTCTAGTTAGCCAATATCCTTATTGTCCTAAATACGAACTACGTCCATTTTTCGGATTCAAATATTTTTATAGTTGCTGTCGACCTAGAGACCGGATCCCCAGTAGTCTACCTAAACTCAACATTTTCAGAATATAAAGAAAGTTTGCTTACCAAGTTTTACCTGTCTTTATGAGTTAGCAAAATAAAATAAATTACAGTCTGCATTGCTTTATTTGATTTTTAACATTACAGATGGCCATGTACAGGGTGTACACGTTGGTAAGGTTGATCAATGACCCCAATAGTTAACCTGTTCAAAAATCCAGGTAAGGATAAGTATTGTGAATGACTGAAATATAATTGGCTGATGGACCCTCCTATATTCTGGTGGTTGGATTTGGCTGCTTGGCTAGAGCTGTGTCATACAGTACATCACCACATATTTGTTACTTGTACCCTGGGCAGGTGCTAGGGTGTTTGTGTACCCCCCTTGCAATCTATAGAATTGTGCCCTCCCTACCATAATATACAAAGGGCAGCGTGCACCACAAAAAGGGGTGTGGTCTCACATGGAAGGGGTGTGGCCATACAATAGTACCCACATTTCAAATTATACCACACAAAAGCACAATCTTATTCACATTTCACTGCACGTAGTGCCCCTAATTCATATTATACCACAGTAATGTCCCTTATTCACAATACGACACACTGTAGTGCACCTTATTCATGTTACGCTACATAGTATTACCCCTTATACACATTAGGGGCGTTTAAACATAGGAGACGAATTTGACTAATACGCATGTGCAGTGGCCATTTTGGCTGCAATTTTTTCCACAACTGCCGCACCCGACGCTGGACTCCAGAAAGGTAAATATTAAAATATGGGGTCCTACACCCAGGGGCACATGTGCACCACACACATTGCACCCATTATAGAAACACCAATGGTAGTGCCCCTATACACAATGGCCACAGTAGAAGGGCTCATATCAGTAGGTGGACTGGAGTAGACTAACTGTAATATGTGGCAGCAGGCAGCAACAGGGGACATTAGCAAGAAGGAGTCAGAGAAGGGGAGCCACTCTTCAAGCTGCCGGCGCTGCTGCCTGTCATACAGTTTGACAAGCACAGTGGCAGCCAGCAGCAACAGGGAACATCAGCAAGGTAGCAGAGAGGGAAGAGTGCCTCTCCAGCCTGCACATGCCTGCTTTGCATCTCTTTGCTGAGTGGGTAGCGCTGGCACTGCTTTTGCCTCCAACATTTGCAAAATAAAACATTTGTAATTAATGTAACTGCTACTTGATAAATGTGTAGGTTTTAGATATGAGAATGATAAATGTGCTGTAAATAAGATTTTAAAATAGATAGAAATATAAAAAATGACGCAAAAATAGAATGAAATGTACTTCCCACAAATTACAATTTAGTTATACACTTTTCATTGTGTATTTATTGTCCTACTGTGAGGCTCAGGACTAGAGATCCCTAGGACACTGCATTCCCTGTATGTGTATAATTATCACCTCACCTTGATGTCCCCCGTTCCCAGCCACACCATTACAGAAATGCTTTCAAGTTGCCCTGACCATCACAGAAAGAAACGACCCATGGGAGTACGAGTACCCCAGGTTAAAAAGCAAATGAAAATGTAGACACAAAGGCAACTGGTGCCACTAAATGTAGCTAGTACACTGTATATTATGTCACTGTTTACACTGTACAGAGTTAAATCAACAAATTGAAGGAGAAAGGAAAAAGTGGTCCTTGTGCTATGTGCCTGTAATTGTGACTGAGATTTCACTCAGATAATATGACCAGTATGTGCTGAAGAGGAAAATAAGACCTGTGAGTTGGCCCCTGTAGCTTTTGGTGTCATGCTGACAATGTTATCACACTGTTCTTGTTATCCTATTAGATTTACCCTCACTTTTCCCAGGATATTACATATGAAAACTTTCCTATCCATAGTAATACCACTGTTATTTTATTTAAAAACAAATCTGAAAGAAATCTGATCCTAGGTAAGTCCAGACAAGCAGGTTTTTATCTTGCTTTGGATGGATAAAACACGCAGACTATGTACAGCAGAATAGACCAATTGGTTATCTGTGCCATGCTGCCACAGACAGTAGCAACTAGGAAATATATGCCAGTGGTGCACCTCTATGTCTGTAGAGTATACATAGGGTTCGCAAGAGGAGGTGCAAAAATATATGTGGAATTTATGATCCATATATTTTAAGGAGCTTCAGAAAGGAACAGACCCATGAACAGGTTCCAGAAGTAATAAGCGCAGATCATATGATTGTTAAATAATTTGTGGGTTGAAGTTCAGTAAGGAGAAGGTTTTTTCTTGTTAGAAAGCAGTGCACTACTACACTGTCTCCTTACTCTGCATATATGCTGGGCACTACAGTAGAACCCAGAGAGGTTGGTCCTCCAATCTGATATATTACTGCACATGTGTTGCAGCCATCTTGTATAGCCTTAGTACTGTGTAAGACTGTATAAGAAGTCAGGGGCAAATGTAGGATTTGTGTGGGGGATGTTCCTTCTATGCGCACACGTGTGTGTATATGTGTGTGTATATAACATACATGTTACATAGAACACATACACACAAATTAACATAGCACACATACAGATACATATATACACACATATACACATACAGATACATATATAGACACATACACATAGAACATACACACACATAGAATACATACATAGAACACATACATACATACATACATACATACATACATATAAACATAAACACACAGACACACATTTTGAATACATAAAGTTCCATATACACAATCACACACACAAAGAACACATACACACATGCAAATACACACACACACACACACACACACACACACACACACACACACACACACACACATACATACATATACACTCACACACACACACACACACACACACAATAGAACACATATACTGTACATATACAATAGCTAGAATGTAAGCTCTCACAAGTGGGACCCTCTTCCCTCATGTGCTTATCTTTTTCTTACTTTAGTAATCTTCAACTGCACTAAATCCTGCAGTTTTCTGCCCCCTGATACTTATTTCAGTGTCATCTGCTGATGTAGCTACGTTAATTTACTCTGTACTTGTCCTATATTGTCTTCAACTGTACAGTAAGTCGCTGTTTTCCTGTTTTGATTATTTGTTTATGTACTCTGTAATTGGGCGCTGCGGACCCCTTGTGGTGCTATATAAAGGATAATATTAATAATAGAACATATATACACATATATATACATTGACACATATAGAACACATACATATACACACAAACACACACTTACACTAACATCTGGAGCCTGCCCTGAGGATGCCGTAGAAGGTCATTGCTGGGGGTCTGGGGCTGAGCAGGTGCACTTTGCATCATTAGGCCCTGCCTCCATGGCAGAATGCCATGATTCGCGGATCTGGGAAAGGGATCGAAGCCAATATGACCCGTGAATCTTGGCTAAGGGGTTGGAGCTCTGTTTGCCAGCAGAAGGACCACAGACATTAAAAAAAACCATTTGGTCCATTTATGGGTTGGTGGGGGGTGTCTCTGGGTAATCAGACACTCCCTCTCCACCCTCCTCCCTCCACCCTGCATGTGCTACTGGAAGTGACATGGTGGAGACACAGGTCTCCAACTTAGCTCCAGAGAGAGCTAAGGGATAAACTGCAGGAAGCTGTTTCAGCAGCCCTTCACCACTACTGCAAGCAGCATACACTCACTGGCTGGTAGCTGATGGAACTCCACTACACTGAAGCTTAACCAGTCTGTTTATCACAGTGAGTATGGCTTTACCTGTTATACTTCAACAATCCAACACCACTGGTTAAGTAACCGGGCAGTTCATAGTTGGAGTTATCCGCTGGTGAGTGCCTATATAACTCTGCAAATAAAAACACCTGCACACACATCATTCTCAACATTTCTTATAGTACCAATTCAGAAACAATAAATCGTGCTACTTTACTGACAAGTCTCCTCACCTTAAAACACATGTGTAGAATCCGCTGTCCTCTGCTTCTGCTGAATGAATCCATAGAGAGTCATCATCCTTGCTCATTCTAGCCACAGAAAATAAAATTGGTTCTTCCAAATCTCCTTTGGTTTTGTACCATATGAGCCTCAGCCCTGCACTCTGAGCCATGGTATAGTTAGTCCTGATATAACTGTAGAAGAGAGCACATTTCACTCGGACAGGTTCTCCCACTAGTGACATGTATGTATTCAGATCCACTGACCAGTCAATGCATCCATCCGCTGGAAGAAAAGAGGAGGATTGTTACGTAAAAGAACGTAATCGTGTTTATTTTACAATTATAGATAATTACAGATTTTCTTAAGAATAGTCCATAATCGTACAATAGTTTAGCTTAGTAATAAAAACTGAATAGTGGTAGAGAATATATCACCAACATTCTGTACACACACATACATAGAGGAAGACATTTCCCAGCATCTGACTTAGAGAAGAATACAATCATTTTTCATTTGTGTTTACTAATATAGCACTTGGTGGTTTAGGTTTTAGGGGGTAATTCCAAGTTGATCGCAGCAGGAAATTTTTTAGCAGTTAGGCAAAACCATGTGCACTGCAGGGGGGGGCAGATATATCATTTGCAGAGAGAGTTAGATTTGGGTGGGTTATTTTGTTTCTGTGCAGGGTAAATACTGGCTGCTTTATTTTTACACTGCAATTTAGATTGCAGATTGAACTCACCACACCCAAATCTATCTCTCTCTGCACATGTTATATCTGCCTCCCCTGCAGTGCACATGGTTTTGCCCAACTGCTAGAAAATTTCCTGCTGCGATCAACTTGGAATTACCCCCTTAGTTTTAAGAGTTGATAGCAGTAAAAGGAGATCTGCTGTAACATGACGTTGTCACTATTATTTAATTATACTTTCATCCACCATCTTTGAATTCATGAGAAATGCTCCATGGTGAATTTGCATAACCAAGCCCAGAAATCTTTCATTTTGGTTACATCTGGTAGACCATTACAAGAAAGGGACAAACTTAATTGCAACTAGGGTTGTAACTACTGGTTGGCCAGGGAG
Organism: Pseudophryne corroboree; assembly: GCF_028390025.1. Lineage (NCBI taxonomy): Eukaryota > Metazoa > Chordata > Amphibia > Anura > Myobatrachidae > Pseudophryne > Pseudophryne corroboree. The sequence continues at coordinate 304,022,067 of NC_086451.1, read as the reverse complement.
GCACTTTCCTGGGGCACTGGCCAAGGAAGAAGCATAATCGGCCCAAACTACCCATAAACTGTAACCCATGGGAAGCCTGCCACCACCAAATGCCAGCGAAGACTCTATGCAACTGACACTAGCCTTGCATCATGCTCTGAGCTCCTGGCTCCTTCACAGAGCCACCTTGATGTTGTGGCCCAGAAGTGACATGATGATGCACAACATCACGATGTCATGACAAACAATACAGTTGAGTAGAGGTTTTACTTGGTCAAGTTCTTCACTTTTCCGGTTATGTCTAGATATGGTATACAGCTCAAAAAAGCTGCTAGTACTTTTTGTATTTTTAGTATTTGCCAGTCACCATGGTTCACGAAAGTAGCAGTGAAAACATTAGTGGACACAGGTAATTTTCGGATCAGCTGTCTCCACGCTGCAGCAATGATGAATTGCTCCGATGCTCGCGGCGAGTCAGAATGATCAGGAGCCAATAATTAACATTATGAATATGTCCCTACTGTAGGTCACAATTTCCATCCTACAAATGTAAAAGGTCATTATTTGCGGAAATGATTGCCACCAGTTCTCAGAGAACAAACAATTATTTGCTGTAAATAATAAATGGTATTCAGTGACTATAGAAAATAATGACTTACAAAAAATACTGTACCAAGTTTATTTGTATTTTGGCAAATATTGGTTTAAGCTACACACAGTGGGTGGGAGATGGTGTGATTAAATTGGAAAAGAAACAATAATGGTATAATAAGTACATCTAAACCAGGGGTGTCCTTGATTATCAGGATCATGTACTAACTCAGCTGGCAATTAAACCCCAACAACGGGAAGAGATTGCTAAAGAAGTTGACTGTCAGTAAGCATAAAAGACAATTCATGGCCTGAACTCATTTTACAACCCGAGGATGTACATGGTTTATATTCAGCAATTTTAAAGGAATTAATTAATGAAGAGCACTAGGCAGACAGTGCTTAATCCATTAGGAAATTACTGGCTCATCACAACATACTTCCTAGATGCTTTGTGAAAATTTCCTCCAGTAAGAAAGTCACAGGGAAATGTTTACCACAACGTAGACCACTAGTTGTTAAAATATACTCACATAAAAAAAACAGCACATCCAGAGTTCATGCTGTTTGTAGAATTGTTCTATAATTTAAAAAGTGTTTAAAAGCTTTTAAAATCGATAAACATAAGGCACGCTGGATGGTTAAGTTAAAGCAGAGTGATCTGGATCTAACACTGCTCTTACTGGGAAAGTTTAACAGAACAGTAAATGCTCTGGATATCTGAATGAAATAATCGGAATTTCTATGCAACTTTTCTGACACCTCCTGCTTAGAACCCAAAAAGTCAGAAGGATCGTGAGGCCCCACTTTCACTGTCTGTATCAGGGCCATCTTTAAAGCAGTGTAGGCCCCTGGGCACAGCACTACACTGGACCCCCTACCCATCCTCCAGCGTTAGGTGTGGGGGGTGTTTTTATTGGCAGCTTTAATGTCCCACAGGTGGTAGGGGTGTTCTATCTTCCGCTCAGCATGTAGGACCTGGAGCAGTAATTTCTGTTAATTACTCCTTTACTGCACAGATGGGGAGGGAGGGAGAACACTAAACTGTAAAAGGGGGAATTGGGCTGAATGAAGGGGCCCTGGTGCATGACTTCCAGGGTGGTAGGGGTGTTTAATACTTAGGGGAGGGGTGGATAGTGGAATGGGCTTACTATTCATCAGTTTCTGGTGGGAGGGCAGCTTGTTTGACTGCAGATATCTCAAGTTCATGAAAATAGTTTTTTTTTTAGCTTTGAATGGGATTAAAAGAGATTCCCACCTTTCAGGAGCTACTGGGGACTTGGGAATCAGAGTTCAGGAGCCAGAGCAATCCACCAATGAAAATATAAAACTGCATATTAGGCGTGTGGAGCTGGAGCAGGGACCAGCTGCTTGAAGGCTGATATCTCTGGTTCTGGGCATAACAGAGACAAGTTACAAGTGTCCACCAAAAGGGCAGAGTCCCATATTTTGGAGTATACCCTCAGAAAAACTCTAGTTAAGACTAAACCCGAGATATCTGGCTAGGAAGAGCAAGTAACAGGCTTGGATGGGGACCACTGCTTTAAAGTCGAATATCTCTGGTTCCCCAGGGCCAATTTTCAAAAATCTGGTACCCCTGGAAAGAGGGGACCCTCAGCTATCGGTCTGGGGCCCTTATACTCCTGGGGCCCTTGGGAAAGTGCCTATTGAGCCCAAATTAAAAGATGGCCCTGGTCTATATTCATATTGAAAATCAAGATCAAGCGAACTTTTGCCTTTGCTCCACGGGAGGTTTCTGTCCTCCCTGAGCTTGCCTCTTAAAGTAATGTAAACCTATATATTAATATATTTAAGGTGAAACACATTATTATTCAACACAATAAAAGTGACTTATAAAAGGTTGATAAAAATCACTTAACATTTAATGCACATTCTTTGTCATTTTGCACATCAATTAAACATCTCCAAAATATACATTTGCATGATTACATAATGGCTGGTTCCAAACCTCAATACAGATGGGGCATACAGTAGTTCTTTAAGATGAAAGGCTCCAACAAACTACTCTACTTTATATGCCACTTGCACCTTTAACCACTAACCATGTTGGACAAGGCCAAGGCTAGCATCAGAAGGGTACTCGGCAGCATGTAAGGTAAGAGATTGTTAGAATAAAACAGTTGTATCTCTCTCCACTTTATCTTTCTTCAAGGCTTAGTACATAGACCTCTTAGGCTCCACCAGCACCATAGTTTTTGCACCATGTATTTGAACCCAGTTTGTCCACCTGGTTTACCCTCCCATCCTGCATATTTGATCGTTTAAAAAATATTATCAAGATATTGACACTCATTATAAAAGGAAAATACAGCCTGGGGCTCACTGTTCACAAGTCCACAGAAACCTTCACACAGTAATACACAGATTTGACATGCGCTTTACTGCTCATCTATCCCTACTACACATATCATTTATCTACCAGATGTAGATTTTGTAAAACCTTCTAAGCATTGATTTATAGAGTAATGAGAGACACTAGTGGAAAACCCTTGAATGTATAAAACAGGAGAGTGTGTTTGGGAGGTGCATTAACAAGATTTTGACTAGTTGGAATGGAACATTAAAGAAACGTCATGACGTGTAGGCAACATTACCCAATTTATATTGTTTTTTTCAATGCATAGTTTGGCTGCACTGATCTGTCCTAATATCATCCTTTATGGGATGGGCATTCCTTTTTTTTTTTTTTTTGGGGGGGGGGGGATTTGCAATGATACACTTGAAGTGGACATTAAAAGACACCCATGGCTGTACAACTCTCTGTAGGTCTGACCACCAAATACAAGAAGTCTATGCTCATCTATACAGTATGTGGACGGCTTTGAACGCCCCTACAGAAGATAGGCAAAGTCCTAAGTAATCACAAGTTCTAAAGATAGGTATTGGAATAGTAAATACATTAAAGCACTAACTGAATTATTGAATGCCTCCAGATATACACCTGTAATATTTAATCCATATAGCAGTGTTTTACATTGTTATCACAGACTACTGACCATTCGTACGTTGTTCTTATACCCTCAGCATCAGGCTGTTTGTCTTTCCTAATGTCACAGGCAGACCTATGCTGTCATTATGTTGTTGTCCTGCCATTTATGTTTTTCCCATCTCTGTGTCCTTCCAGCCCCCTCATTCCTTGAAGACACTAATTACTCTCAATGAACTTTCAGGAAGTGATTATGTTGAGGCTATATACATCTGTCATGTCAAAATTATTTAGATCATTGTTTCCATCTGTTGAGAGTTAATTGTTAAAAACCATTAAGATTTAAAGAATCTTGTACATGACTGTGGCAATCAACAAAACTAGACCCATGCATTACATCCATTAGTACTTTCATACTTAAGTGCTGTTTTCTGATCTATACACGAGTTGCTCTCTAAAATATACTTAAAATTAAAAAAAGTAACATCCAAACATGAAAAAGAACGATCATTTTGTAAATGCACAATGGAGCCATATTGGGATGACAGAGGAATTACATTTCCAACAGTTTCCCCTTGTTAAATACAGTATGCATGTAACTTATCGTTATTCAAAGACTGATGACTTTATCTATACTGTAGGAGTTACAACCGGAACAATAAATTAAAGTGCTAACACGGGAACCTCCCTCCCTTATTAACTAAAATACCTGTGCTATAGAAAGGCTTCAAGCATGGGCTAATTATATTATTGGTAAATTTCACTGATATTACAGTATTAGCACTGTACTACTTAATAATATTTCAAAAAATAAATTCTATTTTGCTTACACTACTAGTTATTCTGACCGCAGACGTGACCATATCAATAGCATAACAACATAATAAAGACAATATTAGTCTTCTGCCTGACAATAGTATGCTGAGATTAGCATACAGTTTGCACATAATATCCTGAGAAAAGAAAAGGGCATGAGCCGTAATGATATTAGTTTAAGCAGCTGCCAAGCAATTAATATTATTTGCTATCATACAGTACATGGCATATTGTTGCCTCTACATCATTTTGTTTTTCAGCGCAAGCAATATAAATGTAAAACCTAATGACTAAACACAATCTGTATTACTAAACATATGAAAAAAATGCATTGTCCATTGCAATGGTCCCCAGTGCTCTACTTCAATTCAATTGAAAAACACAATGGAAAACGGATAACCCTATTTATATCAGAAAGATTTAGTATGCTCAAAAGAACAAAAACATCTATGTAGCAGTTTATTTTTCTTATTGCCACAATTGCACACAAAACTCAGGGACATTTCTAGTGTACTGTATTCCCTACAGCAAAGGTGATATTAGAATTCTGTAGTGAGTAAACAGCTTTCCACTGCCATTGCTTGTGTGGTGATGAGAGGCCACTAGTGGGAAGCAGGGAAATTCTACTGATTCATCTTGTGTTTTGAAATGTTCCCACAAGTATGCAATAAATGTTAAAGATGATTGATAGATAATTCTGGTGAATGGAACATACTGTCAAAACTTCTAATATGTATTACAACTCTGACACTGCCATCCATTAAACAGCCTATTATCATCACTTCACCGCTAAATGCTTACATTTACAACCAAAAATATACTAATACTTCACAGTTATTATTCTTTATTCTGACATGGATAGGGGTCATCATTACTTAAATTAAGTTGTATACGCTGAAACAAAAAATAAAAAAATGTATGCTTGTCAAGTACTGTATATTATCAGGGCCGGCTTATAGGAGGGCCGGTCGTCCCGGGGCCCCCACACATTAGGGGCTCCCACAAACCGGGGTGGTGCCATTTTACTCTCAGCTCCATCCTCAGTAGTGCCGACTGTCTAATACCCCTTTCCGACAGAAAAGTCTGAAAGTCCCGGCAATTACCCGGCATTTCAGTGCTGGGTCGTTTTGCCGGGACCTGCCTGACCCCCCCTTTCACACAGACATGCAAATTACCGTGTCGAAGATTTTTGCAGATCCACGCGGGTATTTTGTCTGTGTGAAAGGGTCAACCCGTGTCATAATTCCCGTGTCTCCGACCCTGGTAAATTCCTGGGTGGAAGTCCCGGGAATTACAACTCGGGTTGACCCTTTCACACAGAAAAAGGACCCGCGTGTTTCATGAACTTACCGGGTGGAACTGCTTCACCCGGTAATTTTATTTTCTGTCTGAAATGGGTATAATTGTGGTGGGCGGGTGGCTTTCTCTTCATATGGTTACCGGGCCAGACCTCCCTACCCTACTCCCAGTAGTGCAGCAACTTTGAGTCAGAGGCAGAGCACTGGTCCCTGAACCGTCAGCACACTGCAGTGCTCATATTAAGTACATTAATAATAATAAATTGCCATTATATCGCTTTTATTGATAGGGACCCCACAAGGTTGATGCCCAGGGGACCCCACAGGCCTTAATACATACTTACCTTCATTATAAATCTTCTCTCCGGGAGATGCCCGGAGAGGAGAAGCAGGTGGGTGGTGACGGGGGCGGACCAAGCAAATTGTGTCATTAGGCCCCACCCCCTCACAGGGAAAATTGCTCTGTTGGCTTGGATTTGCATGGTGGTGGGGCTAAAATGATATGATTAGCATATAATCGTGTCTTTAGGCTCCCCCCCTATGCGTCTGCTTTTTTTCATATTTATCTTCACATTCTGCCCACTTCACTATGAGGGGTGCCTACTCTTCTGGAACTGCGGGGGACTACCAAGAAACCAGTTGTCTCCTGCAGAATCCGGGAGAGTAGGTAAGTATGCCTTAATCCGGCCCTCTATTTTATTACTGATTTGCATTGCATGGAATGTGATATTTATCCCTCTGATTAGTGGACACAACACACAAGCCTTTTACAAAATAAAGAATATAAAAAAATACATAAAATTGTGTTTACTATGGATTGTGTACAACTAGTGATGTGCACCGGACATTTTTCGGGTTTTGTGTTTTGGTTTTGGATTCGGTTCCGCGGCCGTGTTTTGGATTCGGACTCGTTTTGGCAAAATTTCCCTGAAAATTTTTTGTCGGATTCGGGTGTGTTTTGGATTCGGGTGTTTTTTACAAAAACCCCTCAAAAACAGCTTAAATCATAGAATTTGGGGATCATTTTGATCCCATAGTATTATTAACCTCAATAACCATAATTTCCACTCATTTCCAGTCTATTCTGAACACCTCACAATATTATTTTTAGTCCTAAAATTTGCATCGAGGTCGTTGGATGACTAAGCCAAGCGACCCAAGTGGCCGACACAAACACCTGGCCCATCTAGGAGTGGCACTGCAGTGTCAGACAGGATGGTCGATTTAAAAAATAGTCCCCAAACAGCACATGATGCAAAGAAAAAAAGAGGTGCACTGTGGTCGCTGGATGGCTAAGCTAAGCGACACAAGTGGCTGACACAAACACCTGGCTCATCTAGGAGTGGCACTGCAGTGTCAGGCAGGATGACACTTCAAAAAAATAGTCCCCAAACAGCCCATGATGCAAAGAAAAATGAAAGAAAAAAGAGGTGCAAGATGGAATTGTCCTTGGGCTCTCCCACCCACCCTTATGTTGTATAAACAGGACATGCACACTTTAACAAACCCATCATTGCAGCGACAGGGTCTGCCACACAACTGTGACTGAAATGACTGGTTGATTTGGGCCCCCACCAAAAAAGAAGCAATCAATCTCTACTTGCACAAACTGGCTCTACAGAGGCAAGATGTCCACCTCATCATCATCCTCCGATTCCTCACCCCTTTCACTGTGTACATCCCCCTCCTCACAGATTATTAATTAGTCCCCACTGGAATCCACCATCTCAGGTCCCTGTGTACTTTCTGGAGGCAATTGCTGGTGAATGTCTCCACGGAGGAATTGATTATAATTCATTTTGATAAACATCATCTTCTCCACATTTTCTGGAAGTAACCTCGTATGCCGATTGCTGACAAGGTGAGCGGCTGCACTAAACACTCTTTCGGAGTACATACTGGAGGGTGGACAACTTAGGTGAAATAAAGAAAGTTTCTGCAAGGGCCTCCAAATTGCCTCTTTTTCCTGCCAGTATACGTACGGACTGTCTGACGTGCCTACTTGGATGCGGTCACTCATATAATCCTCCACCATTCTTTCAATGGTGAGAGAATCATATGCAGTGACAGTAGACGACATGTCAGTAATCGTTGGCAGGTCCTTCAGTCCGGACCAGATGACAGCACTCGTTCCAGACTGCCCTGCATCACCGCCAGTGGGTGGGCTCGGAATTCTTAGCCTTTTCCTCGCACCCTCAGTTGCGGGAGAATGTGAAGGAGCAGCTGTTGACGGGTCACGTTCCGCTTGACTTGACAATTTTCTCACCAGCAGGTCTTTGAACCTCTGCAGACTTGTGTCTGCCGGAAAGAGAGATACAACGTAGGTTTTAAATCTAGGATCGAGCACGGTGGCCAAAATGTAGTGCTCTGATTTCAACAGATTGACCACCCGTGAATCCTGGTTAAGCGAATTAAGGGCTCCATCCACAAGTCCCACATGCCTAGCGGAATCGCTCTGTTTTAGCTCCTCCTTCAATGTCTCCAGCTTCTTCTGCAAAAGCCTGATGAGGGGAATGACCTGACTCAGGCTGGCAGTGTCTGAACTGACTTCACGTGTGGCAAGTTCAAAGGGTTGCAGAACCTTGCACAACGTTGAAATCATTCTCCACTGCGCTTGAGTCAGGTGCATTCCCCCTCCTTTGCCTATATCGTAGGCAGATGTATAGGCTTGAATGGCCTTTTGCTGCTCCTCCATCCTCTGCAGCATATAGAGGGTTGAATTCCACCTCGTTACCACCTTGCTTCAGATGATGACAGCGCAGGTTCAGGACTGTTTGCTGGTGCTCCAGTCTTCGGCACGCGGTGGCTGAATGCCGAAAGTGGCCCGCAATTCTTCGGGCCACCGACAGCATCTCTTGCACGCCCCTGTCGTTTTTTTAAATAATTCTGCACCACCAAATTCAATGTATGTGCAAAACATGGGACGTGCTGGAATTTGCCCAGATGTAATGCACGCACAATATTGCTGTCGTTGTCTGATGTCACTAATCCCCAGGAGAGTCCATTTGGGGTAAGCCATTCTGCGATGATGTTCCTCAGTTTCCGTAAGAGGTTGTCAGCTGTGTGCCTCTTCTGGAAAGCGGTGATACAAAGCGTAGCCTGCCTAGGAACGAGTTGGCATTTGCGAGATGCTGCTACTGGTGCCGCCGCTGCTGTTCTTGCTGCGGGAGGCAATACATCTACCCAGTGGGCTGTCACAGTCATATAGTCCTGAGTCTGCCCTGCTCCACTTGTCCACATGTCCGTGGTTAAGTGGACATTGGGTACAACTGCATTTTTTAGGACACTGGTGACTCTTTTTCTGAGGTCTGTGTACTGTGTACCGGGGACACAGTATCTCAATCAAGTCTGTAGTTGCCTGTGAATTAACGGTGGATAATGGAAACACGTTTCTCACTGCCCAGGCTGCCAAGGCCTGAGTTATCCACTTTGCAGCAGGATGACTGCTGTGATATTTCATCTTCCTCGCAAAGGACTGTTGGACAGTCAATTGCTTACTGGAAGTAGTAGAAGTGGTCTTCCGACTTCCCCTCTGGGATGACGATCGACTCCCAGCAGCAACAACAGCAGCGCCAGCAGCAGTAGGCGTTACACTCAAGGATGCATCGGAGGAATCCCAGGCAGGAGAGGACTTGTCAGACTTGCCAGTGACATGGCCTGCAGGACTATAGGCTTTCCTGTGTAAGGAGGAAATTGACACTGAGGGAGTTGGTGGTGTGGTTTGCAGGAGCTTGGTTACAAGAGGAAGGGATTTAGTGGTCAGTGGACTGCTTCCTCTGTCATCCAAAGTTTTTGAACTTGTCACTGACTTATGATGAATGCGCTGCAGGTGACGTATAAGGGAGGATGTTCCGAGGTGGTTATCGTCCTTACCCCTACTTATTACAGCTTGACAAAGGCAACACACGGCTTGACACCTGTTGTCCGCATTTGTGTTAAAATAATTCCACACCGAAGAGGTGATTTTTTTTTGTAATTTGACCAGGCATGTCAATGGCCATATTCGTCCCATGGACAACAGGTGTCTCCCCGGGTGCCTGACTTAAACAAACCACCTCACTATCAGAATCCTCTTTGTCAATTTCCTCCTCAGCGCCAGCAACACCCATATTCTCATCCTGGTGTACTTCAACAGTGACATCTTCAATTTGACTATCAGGAACTGGACTGCGGGTGCTCCTTCCAGCACTTGCAGGGGGAGTGGAAATGGTGGAAGGCGCCACCTCTTCCCGTCCCGTGTCGTAAATGGCATATTGGCGAGTTTACACTTCTCCTCAGATGCTTTTAATTTAGATTTTTGGGTCATTTTACTGAACTTTTGTGTTTTGGATTTTACATGCTCTCTACTATGACATTGGGCATCGGCCTTGGCAGACGACGTCGATGGCATTTCATCGTCTCGGCCATGACTAGTGGCAGCAGCTTCAGCACGAGGTGGAAGTGGATCTTGATCTTTCCCTATTTTACCCTCCACATTTTTGTTCTCCATTTTTTAAGGTGTGGAATTATATGCCAGTATCAATAGCAATGGCCTACTACTATATATACTGCGCACAACTGAAATGCACCACAGGTATGGATGGATAGTATACTTGACGACACAGAGGTAGGTAGAGCAGTGGCCTACTGTACCGTACTGCTATATATTATATACTGGTGGTCAGCAAACTGTGCAAAACTGAAATGCACCACAGGTATGGATGGATAGTATACTTGACGACACAGAGGTAGGTAGAGCAGTGGCCTACTGTACCGTACTCCTATATATTATATACTGGTGGTCAGCAAAATTATGCACTGTACTCCTACTATATACTACAATGCAGCACAGATATGGAGCGTTTTTTAGGCAGAGAACGTATAATACTGGTGGTCACTGGTCAGCAAAACTCTGCACTGTACTCCTCCTATATAATACTGCTGGTCCCCAGTCCCCACAATAAAGCAGTGTGAGCACAGATATATGCAGCACACTGAGCACAGATATGGAGCGTTTTGCAGGTAGAGAACGTATAATACTGGTGGTCACTGGTCAGCAAATCTCTGCACTGTACTCCTCCTATATAATACTGCTGGTCCCCAGTCCCCACAATAAAGCAGTGTGAGCACAGATATATGCAGCACACTGAGCACAGATATGGAGCGTTTTTCAGGCAGACAACGTATACTGGTGGTCACTGGTCAGCAAAACTCTGCACTGTACTCCTCCTATATAATACTGCTGGTCCCCAGTCCCCACAATAAAGCAGTGTGAGCACAGATATATGCAGCACACTGAGCACAGATATGGAGCGTTTTGCAGGTAGAGAACGTATAATACTGGTGGTCACTGGTCAGCAAAACTCTGCACTGTACTCCTCCTATATAATACTGCTGGTCCCCAGTCCCCACAATAAAGCAGTGTGAGCACAGATATATGCAGCACACTGAGCACAGATATGGAGCGTTTTGCAGGCAGACAACGTATACTGGTGGTCACTGGTCAGCAAAACTCTGCACTGTACTCCTCCTATATAATACTGCTGGTCCCCAGTCCCCACAATAAAGCAGTGTGAGCACAGATATATGCAGCACACTGAGCACAGATATGGAGCGTTTTTCAGGCAGACAACGTATACTGGTGGTCACTGGTCAGCAAAACTCTGCACTGTACTCCTCCTATATAATACTGCTGGTCCCCAGTCCCCACAATAAAGCAGTGTGAGCACAGATATATGCAGCACACTGAGCACAGATATGGAGCGTTTTTCAGGCAGACAACGTATACTGGTGGTCACTGGTCAGCAAAACTCTGCACTGTACTCCTCCTATATAATACTGCTGGTCCCCAGTCCCCACAATAAAGCAGTGTGAGCACAGATATATGCAGCACACTGAGCACAGATATGGAGCGTTTTTCAGGCAGACAATGTATACTGGTGGTCACTGGTCAGCAAAACTCTGCACTGTACTCCTCCTATATAATACTGCTGGTCCCCAGTCCCCACAATAAAGCAGTGTGAGCACAGATATATGCAGCACACTGAGCACAGATATGGAGCGTTTTTCAGGCAGACAACGTATAATACTGGTGGTCACTGGTCAGCAAAACTCTGCACTGTACTCCTCCTATAATACTGCTGGTCCCCAGAATAAAGATATGCAGCCCCCCCCCAGCCACGTCCTCTCACTATCATTTCCAATGCACGAGTGAAAAATGGCGGCGACGCGCGGCTCCTTATATAGAATCCGAATCTCGCGAGAATCCGACAGCGGGATGATGACGTACGGGCGCGCTTGGGTTAACCGAGCCATACGGGAGAATCCGAGTATGCCTCGGACCAGTGTAAAATGAGTGAAGTTCGGGGGGGTTCGGTTTCCGAGGAACCGAACCCGCTCATCTCTATGTACAAGAGTAACAAACTAAAACATAGAAAACAAAAAAGCAGGCTGTTAAAAGGGTGCTCCTGTATATTCCTTTTCACACTTGTGAGCACAATTGTATGAGGATTTGTAACAATACATGGACAGCAGGAGACAGCTGTCAATGTTGAAAACTGTAGGATCATCACCATACACAATAACAGTGTACAGGAAGATGCCACACTCTTACATAACACTACCTGCATAGTCAGCACAGTCGGTTGGGGGAGCACACACACTGCTGCTCAGCGGGTGTATAGATGCCATGCACATGTGCACGACATCCTTTCACAGTGACAGGAACGGGGTTGCCATGAAGCTCTGCCCCCTTTCCCCTGAGGCACCAGCTCCCTGACCCACCAATAGGAGGTATGTTATGGTCAATAGCATGAATTTTATTTCCACTGTTACAAAGTGTTTCTTTTTATTGTATTTATTATAATTTATATATATATCATCATTCCTGATCATTGATGGTTACTTAGAAGTAATGCTATCCAGTTTTCCCCCATCTTTATTACAAGTAGCACACTTATTAACATAGCTTAGGTGCATATCCCAAATTTATACACAACAGGAGTGTATCTACCCATTGCCCAGTATGGCACTCCCCATCAGTGTCCCTGCCATCAGCCTCCCTGTAACTTCCCATCAGTGTCCCTGCCATTAGCCTCCCTATAACTCTCCATCAGCGTCCCTGCCCTCAGCCTCCCTGTAACTCTCCATCAGTGTCCCTGCCCTCAGCCTCTCTGTAACTTCCCCTCAGCCTCCCTGTAACTTCCCCTCAGCGTCCCTGTAACTTCCCATCAGTGTCCCTGCCCTCATAGAAACATAGAAACATAGAAACATAGAATTTGTCGGCAGATAAGAACCACTTGGCCCATCTAGTCTGCCCCTTTTTTTTTTTTATATATTATTTTTTTTTTATCACTAACCTTATTTGTTCCTTATTTCTTTGTAAGGATATCCTTATGTCTATCCCATGCATGTTTAAATTGCTCTACTGTCTTAGCCTCTACCACCTCTGATGGGAGGCTATTCCACTTGTCCACTACCCTTTCTGTGAAATAATTTTTCCGCAAATTTCCCCTGAACCTCCCCCCCTCCAGTCTCAGTGCATGTCCTCGTGTCCTATTGCTTCTCTTCATTTGGAGAATGTTTCCCTCCTGGACTTTGTTAAAACCCTTCATATATTTGAAAGTTTCTATCATGTCCCCCCTTTCTCTTCTCTGCTCCAAACTATACATATTGAGATTTCTTAGTCTTTCTGGGTATGTTTTGTGATGTAGGCCATGCACCATTTTAGTTGCCCTCCTTTGTACAGTTTCTAATGTATTAATATCCTTTTGAAGATATGGCCTCCAGAACTGAATACAGTATTCTAGATGAGGCCGTACCAATGACCTATACAGTGGCATTATTACTTCTTTCTTTCTGCTGCTGATTCCTCTCCCAATGCAGCCAAGCATCTGACTAGCCTTCCTCATTGCCTTGTTACATTGCTTACCTGCCTTTAAGTCATCTGAAATAGTGACTCCTAGATCCCTTTCCTCCTCAGTAGTTTCCAGTATAGTGCCATTAATACTGTATTTAGCTTTAGGATTTTTGAGACCCAAGTGCATGATTTTGCATTTTTTGGCATTAAACTGTAATTGCCAGACTCTTGACCATTCCTCTAGTCTACCTAGATCCTCAATCATTTGTTTTACCCCACCTGGTGTGTCTACCCTGTTGCATACCTTTGTGTCATCTGCAAAAAGGCATACTTTCCCTTTAATCCCATTTGCAATGTCACCAATAAAGATATTGAAAAGCACTGGTCCAAGTACAGATCCCTGGGGTACTCCACTGGTAACATTTCACCCTCAGCCTCCCTATAACTTCCCCTCAGCCCTCCTGTAACTTCCCATCAGTGTCCCTGCCCTCAGCCTCCCTATAACTTCCCCTCAGCCCTCCTGTAACTTCCCATCAGTGTCCCTGCCCTCAGCCTCCCTGTAACTCTCCATCAGTGTCCCTGCCCTCAGCCTCCCTGTAACTTTCCATCAGTGTCCCTGCCCTCAGCCTCCCTGTAACTCTCCATCAGCGTCCCTGCCCTCAGCCTCCCTGTAACTTCCCATCAGTGTCCCTGCCCTCAGCCTCCCTGTAACTTCCCATCAGTGTCCCTGCCCTCAGCCTCCCTGTAACTTCCCATCAGTGTCCCTGCCCTCAGCCTCCCTGTAACTCTCCATCAGAGTCCCTGCCCTCAGCCTCCCTGTAACTCTCCATCAGTGTCCCTGCCCTCAGCCTCCCTGTAACTTCCTCCCAGCGTCCCTGCCCTCAGCCTCCCTGTAACTTCCCCTCAGCCTCCCTGTAACTTCCGCTCAGCGTCCCTGTAACTTCCCATCAGTGTCCCTGCCCTCAGCCTCCCTGTAACTTCCCATCAGTGTCCCTGCCCTCAGCCTCCCTGTAACTCTCCATCAGTGTCCCTGCCCTCAGCCTCCCTATTACTCTCCATCAGTGTCCCTGCCATCAGCCTCCCTGTAACTTCCCCTCAGCATCCCTGTAACTTCCCATCAGTGTCCCTGCCCTCAGCCTCCCTGTAACTTCCCCTCAGCCTCCCTGTAACTTCCCATCAGTGTCCCTGCCCTCAGCCTCCCTGTAACTTCCCATCAGTGTCCCTGCCCTTAGCCTTCCTGTAACTCCCCATAAGTGTACCTATCCTCAGCCTCCCTGTAACTCTCCATCAGTGCCCCTGCCCTCATTCTTGCTGTAACTTCCCATCAGTGTCCCTGCCCTCAACCTCCCTGTAACTTCCCCTCAGCGTCCCTGCCTTCAGCCTTCCTGTATCTTCCCCTCAGCGTCCCTGCCCTCAGTCTCCCTGTAACTTCCCATCAGTATAAGTGCCCCTACCTTCAGCCACCCTGTAACTCCCCATAAGTGCCCCTGCCCTGAGCCTCCCTGTAACTCCCCATAAGTGCCCCTGTCCTCAGCCTCCCTGTAACTCCCCATAAGTGCCCCTGCCCTCAGCCTGCCTGTAACTCCCCATAAGTGCCCCTGCCCTCAGCCTGCCTGTAACTCCCCATTAGTGCCCCTGCCCTCAGCCTTCCTGTAACTCCCCGTGAGTGCCTCTGCCCTTAACCTCCCTGTATCTCCCCATCAGTGTCCCTGCCCTCAGCCTCCCTGTAACTCCCCATCAGTGTCCCTGCCCTCAGCCTCCCGGTAACTACCCCTCAGCGTCCCTGCCCTCTGCCTCCCTGTAACTCCCTATCAGTGTCCCTACCCTCATCCTCCCTGTAACTCCCCATAAGTGCCCCTGCCTTCAGCCTCCCTGTAACTCCCCATAAGTTCCCCTGCCTGAGCCTCCCTGTAACTCCCCATAAGTGCCCCTGCCCTCAGCCTCCCTGTAACTTCCCATAAGTGCCCCTGCCCTCAGCCTCCCTGTAACTCCCCATAAGTGCCCCTGCCCTCAGCCTCCCTGTAACTTCCCATAAGTGCCCCTGTCCTCAGCCTCCCTGTAACTCCCCATAAGTGCCCCTGTCCTCAGCCTCCCTGTAACTTCCCATCAGTGTCCCTGCCCTCAGCCTCCCTGTAACTCCCCATCAGTGTCCCTGCCCTCAGCCTCCCTGTAACTCCCCATCAGTGTCCCTGCCCTCAGCCTCCCTGTAACTCTCCATCAGTGTCCCTGCCCTCAGCCTCCCTGTAACTCTCCATCAGTGTCCCTGCCCTCAGCCTCTCTGTAACTCCCTGTAACTTAGAGTCATCACCAAATAAGAATATCTTACATTCTAGGCCATGTACAAGGTCATCACAGGAATGACTGAAATAGATGCCTTGCAAAGCTAGTCCCCTGTGTTACACCACTAATAACTTTAATCCAGACTGGGTTGTGTTTGAAAATACTCTTTATCTTCTAGCCTTAAAACAGTTCTGTTTTGTTTGTTTTTTACGCCATCTACCATAGGATAAAGCATATTTAAAATGTTTGGGGGAGCTCATATAACCCACCCATATGACAGAAAAATGAAGGTGTGTATTGCGTGAAAAAAAATGACATGCACAGACATGGAAAGTGACAGCACAGACAGGGAAAGTGACAGCACACAGCACAGACATGGAAAGTGACAGCACACAGCACAGACATGGATAGTGACAGCACACAGCACAGACATGGATAGTGACAGCACACAGCACAGACATGGATAGTGACAGCACACAGCACAGACATGGAAAGTGACAGCACCGAGCACAGACATGGATAGTGACAGCACACAGCACAGACATGGAAAGTGACAGCACACAGCACAGACATGGAAAGTGACAGCACCCAGCACAGACATGGATAGTGACAGCACACAGCACAGACATGGATAGTGACAGCACACAGCACAGTCATGGATAGTGACAGCACACAGCACAGTCATAGAAAGTGACAGCACACAGCACAGACATGGATAGTGACAGCACACAGCACAGACATGGACAGGGTCGGACTGGCCCACCGAGGTACCAGGGAAACCACCGGTGGGCCCCACTGCCTGAGGGCCCACTCCTTCCTCTACCGATCAGGTTTCAGTTCCAGACTGTGCACTTGTATTATACATGGTAGATATGTTGCATTACACTGCACTAAACTATTGTGTATTTCAAGCCTATGTGGAGGCTGGCCACACCACATTTGTAGGCTGGCAACACCCCTAAGTATGGGCCCCTATAACTGCAGATCCCCCCCTGGTGGGTCCTTCATAACCCAGTCCGACACTGGACATGGATAGTGACAGCACACAGCACAGACATGGATAGTGACAGCACAGACATGGAAAGTGACAGCACACAGCACAGACATGGATAGTGACAGCACAGACATGGAAAGTGACAGCACACAGCACAGACATGGAAAGTGACAGCACACAGCACAGACATGGATAGTGACAGCACACAGCACAGACATGGAAAGTGACAGCACACAGCACAGACATGGATAGTGACAGCACACAGCACAGACATGGAAAGTGACAGCACACAGCACAGACATGGAAAGTGACAGCACACAGCACAGACATGGAAAGTGACAGCACACAGCACAGACATGGAAAGTGACAGCACACAGCACAGACATGGAAAGTGACAGCACACAGCACAGACATGGATAGTGACAGCATAAATATATCACATCAATTGCACCACTAACATCAAGCTTCAAACTAACCTCCTCAACATAATCATTCTTCATGAATCCATACTGACACTGTTACCAATTTAATTTCTACGATTTAATTCAGAATCTCATCCCTTAAAATCTCTTTATATAACTGAATCAGGCTCATATGTCTATAATTTCCTGGTTCTGTGTTATTGCCTTTTAAAGATTGTTACCACGTCTGCTTTCCATCAATCTAGTGGCACACTGTCCCAGATAGGAGTCAATAAGAAGAAATAGTAATACATGTTATCTGGGCCAGGTGCTGTCTGTCTTAATATTGTTTACAGCTCCAGCTCCAGTGCTTTTTTATGTAACCACTGGTTGCTTTTTATTCCTGTGCATGTTGTTGCAATACCATAGGTACTTATACTTAAATATTTGTAAATATGTGCGTGCTTTAACTTAAAGGAACACTTTCCCAATCTTTCAGCTCACTAAGGGGTCTATTCATTATCATTTAATTTATAAAAAAAAGCGGGTGGAAATGAAAATGTTCACCTACTTTTGTATAAATTAAGTGTCACTGTCATTCATTAAGAAGGTAACGCATGTCTTGCTTACTTTTCACTTCCGATCTGGCCCGATACTGTACACTAGTATGGGGGACCTAAATTCATCAAGCTCTGCAAATACAATATTTTCAGAGCTTGACTGTGGGAACATCCGTCATCTCCTGATGGCGTTTATTCCTGTACCCTGCTTCTTCTCCATGGGAAGGTGTCCCGGTTGCGAAGAGGGATCCATTTGGATCTACACTGTAGATTGACATAAACGGATATTGCTTCTTCTGTTATTATTTTTCTATGTTTCTTGTGAGCCATTTTTTAATTTACATACAATACTCTTCTAGTGAAGGGGCGCTCATAATGTGGATAAAACTAGTTTTCATTTAATGTGACTTTTATTTTTATGCATTACTGGTCCTTTGTTTTTGATATGGGTCTGTGCCAATTATTTATGATCTATGCCAATTAAGTGGCTTAATACTAAGAGGTTTCTACTCGTTTTGTAGGACGAGGATTATATTCGATGTGTTGATATGTACTGTACTGCTTTACGATTAAGCCATCTGCATTCCACTGTGGAATGCAAACACTGGGACTTTCTGTGGGAAAGCGTTCAACATCCTGGCGGTCATGTGACCTACATCGGAATCCCGACACCACTCTGGCGACCAGCCGACATCCCGAGGGTGACTATCAGGGTGCGGGTTAGGGCCCAGGATGGAGGGTTATGGTCAGGCACTAGGGGGGTTAGGGGTAGGCACTAGGCATGATTGTCCTAGCTGCCACCCCCCGAGGGTTAGCCCTAGCCATCAGCCCCGGAGGTATAGCCCTAACTACCAGCCCCAGAGGGATAACTTAGCCACCACTCCCAGAGGGTTATGGATAGGGGAGGGGAGTGTAGAAATACTTATCCCATTGGGAGTCAGGATCTTCATTGTCGGGATGCTGGTGTTGGTCATGTGCATACCGACTGCCGGGATTAAATAGCGGAGCCTTCCTGTGTAATGTGCTATGTTGGCACTTTATTACGTCCAGTTTGGGGTTACAAAAGCATCTGGTGGTGTATATCATACAGCTCACAGTACAGTAGGGATAGATATATATACAGTTCAATATGTTCCTATTCAGAACAGCACAACATACCATTTATACTGGACATTGGTATACCTCAAAATGGTCCAAAATGGTTAGAGCTGTCCCTATCTCAGTCCCATGAAGTTGTACATTTGTCCCAATTCCTTTGTAAGTAGGGGATTGTTGTCAAGTGCCTCTGGTAAGCATTAGAATGATGTTTCTACTTTCTAAGGGAGGGCAATATGTGCAGTATATCACGTAAGAAATTAGAATGGCCAACAGAACTAGAAGTTAGCAAGTACCACATTTTTTGCAATGCAACTGTTTTTTCAATTTTGTTACATGAATGTGATTATTTCCAGCACCTCTCTCTGGGCCTGATTCCGATTTGGAAGCAAGCCAGAAAAAGCATGTAACTTCGTATCTGGAACAAACCATTTTGCTATGTAAATGGAGGAAATACTGTACATTTATATTTTTTCTGTACAGGGTAAATACTGGCTGCTTTTGCATGTATCTCACAAATGTTAGCTTTATTTTTACGCTGCAATTTAGATTTCAGTTTAGTCACATTCCACCCAAATCTAGAGCCATGTACGCACTGGTGCGACAGAGAGTCGTACCAACATCAGAATGAATCCCCGTCAGCACGGATTGCCCATATACACTGGGGCGACTTTAATGAAGGACAGAACAATCGTGTGCCATCCTTCTCTAAACATACTACAGGACACTAGCGATATTGTCAGGATTGAATGCGACCACGGGAGCCCGATCCGCCCAAACGGTATATTGCTCAGTGTGTACCCAGCTTAAATCTCTCTGCATGTTATATCTGCTCCACCTGCAGTGCAGCATGGTTTTTTTTTTCCCAGTTGTGTGTTTTTTTGTTTTGCTTCCAAATCCAAATCAGGCCCTGTTACTGCTTTAACATCATTCGTAGGAACACTTTATAATTTAATATACACAGCATTCAGTTTAAGAACCGCAATACTTGGGTGAACGGCTATCTATCCTAATTAGATTACAGCTTATTATTGTACCTTTTTGAGTGATAGTTGTGAAAAATAACATTCAAAACTATTGCTGTACTTTAAGCCTTCATATTTGTGCACAAGCTTATTAAATGAAATATTCTTATTTTCTACTTAGCACAGAAAAGGGGCTCATCAGCAGTGTTGCTTCACGGTATATTTGAGAAGGGGGATTCTGGCAGCATCAGTGATCAGATCGGAGCAGACTTAGTTCCATTCGTGGTTCTGATTATTATGTCACATCTGAAGTGCACATCTCGTCACACAAACACTTCCTGAGACAACATGAAATGTTACTTTGTTTTCTTTGACCTTGATTGGAGAAGGCTGATTTATAATTCATATGTCCTTTAGGCTACAGGAAGGCAGAGATCCTTGATAAAGAGACATTGTATCCTGATCTCATTCATCAACCTTCAAAATGACCTTGAGGCACAAGGAAGCAGAATATTTTTGTATTTTCTACCAAAATATAACTTCTTCTATAACAAATGATAAACACTCAATTTATATAAAAAAAAACAAAAAACATTTTTTTCCATTGGTTACTAATCCTCAATTAATAATTAATGGAACATAGGAAGTCTTAAGATTTATATGCCAGGTATCAATGCTTCACAACTAATGCCGCTTTTTCATTGCTAATGCGGGTTGCACCCAGGAATTGTACACAGGTCCTTCCAGGTTGCCATCAGGGGTGCAGGCGGCGTTGATATCATCGGGAGCAGGGGCGGAGGCGGCGCTTGGAGATGACATCATCTCCACACTGCCTCCTCCATAGTGTCACATCAACCCAGGTAACCCGTTCACACCACACCTGACCCAGTAATAACCCGGAAAATCGGAACATACCCCTATCACACCGCACCTAGACCCACATTGACCTGGCAACAAACCGGGTTATTTGTATGGTGTAAAAGGGGTATAACATGCAGGGCAACTTAACTTGTTACAGATACAGTAATTTAAGTACTTGGTTTTTATTGACCCAGTGACCAGTTATATACATGTTCTAAAGCCAGTATATCACATGCTATGATATTGAGTACTCCTACAGGCCCGAGTGCCTTCATAAGGTCAGGAGTAGGAGTATGCTGGGACTGGTGTCAAGAAAGCCAGGTCATTATTAATATTTTTGGATAGATTTCAGACATGAGCCCCCTTTATGTAGTGCTGCAATTCCCTGGCATTCCACCTGCAGAGAACCAAATGCATTGGGGGGTATTCAATTGTTTGAAAAGTCTGTTGGGTGTCTGTTTTTTCCTATCTAATAGACAGGAAAAAACAGACACCCAACCGACTTTTCAAACAATTTAATTATTGTTTGCTTAAACTGTCTGCTATGGTTTCTCAGATCCACCTCTTAAAACTTCCAACTAATTTCCCCAGATTCCTGTTCCAGCTAACTGTCATCAGAGCCAATGACATAAAGATGGTCGATCATCATCAGCAGCACTTAGTCAAAGCTCGACTCAATTGACTGGGATGGATTACAGGGAGCAATGTCTGGTGTATACTTTTCTACTGATCCTTAATTTCAGGGAACTGAGACGTACGGGGACTAGAAGATGCATTTTACTGTGAATTTGTCACGCTTGGCTGAGTTTGAGGATCTGGCAACTGAGATTTGCCCAAGGAAGTGATTGCCTGCGGATGAAGAAGACGAGGGGGCTGGATATAGTTCCTTCTCATGGGACACAAGACCAATGGAGAACGTAGGCAGGACTAGGAGACGGGTAGTAGTAGTTTAACAGATAACAAGACTGAAGACAAAGAACTGCGGGCTAGTAGGTTGTGGCTTTGAAAGACGAGGCTGAACTGCAAACTTGTGGACTGTGGTCAGAATGACTAAGCTGAGGCTAAAGAACTGTGGACTGGTGAACTGTGGCTTGAAAGATGAGGCTGAACTGCAGACTTGTGGACTGTCATAAACCAGCTCCTTTTTATAAGGAGAGATCTCCCTGGATTGGATGGATACAACAGGAAGCACCATTGCTCAGAATTGGTCTCCAACATGGCAGCTCCCTGTAAGGCAGACATTCTTGCTGGTACCTAGACACTCCCTTATCCCTGGCCTCACAGCAACTGCATTCAGTAAGATCTGCTGCAGCAGCATCCTGCTACTGCGAGCGGACCCACCACAGCCGCCTACCCGCCGCAAGCAGACCCGCCGCAGCAGCCCTCCTCCGCCGCTGCCCACCAGCTGCCGGCACGGCAGACCTCGCGTCCCCGGCATCCAGGTAAGACCCTGTATGCTGACAGAATTGTCTCTCTGTTGCCATGTTCATCACTGTACAATGCATTAGGCAGTGACCAGACAGGGCCAAAATGATGAAATTAATTGTGCCATATCCCCCCCCCCTACCCCCGCTACTTTGCATACGCAAATCACTGGGAAAATGTCTACAGCAGCTGTTTTCCCAGTGATTTCTGTCTGCAATAAAAGCTGCTGTGGGACTCCAGAGGGGTAAGTATATTTATGTGACTGCAGGGTGTGCATTGTTGGCCCCCCTAGACCATACTTGCCTACCCACCCGGAACGGCCAGGAGGCTCTCAAAAATTTGGTAGCACTCCCGGCCCCCCACAAATGTAGGCAAGTCTCCTGCATCTGCCACCAGCCTCCACAATCCTTCCTCAGCTATCCACAACAGAGCCCATGTGGGCAGTCCAAGGGGGACCCAGTGACATGATTTGCACTAAATTGCATCATCGAAGCTCCGCCCGCCCGAACAGTCCTCTTTACAGCTGACCACACCCCTTATGCGCGGACCAGGCTGCCCCATCTGGGAGGAGGCAGCAAAGTAGGCAAGTATGCCCTAGATCCAAGGGTCAGTGTGCTCGGCACTTTAAAGTGTCAACTAATATTGTCTGGTGCATAGGTAGGCAACACATAGAATTCCATCTGTTGAATAACTGCACATCCCAGCATGCCCTATCACAGATTTGCTGTTAGGGCATGATAAAACTGTGCCTTGTCTCCTGAGAGTCCAGAAAAATTCCCCAAATTTGAAAGTCTCCTGGACCAGGCCTGACCAAACTGTGGCTCTCCAGGTGATGTAAAACTACAAGTCTCAGCATACTTTTCACAACAGCTGGAGATCCACAGGTTTGCCAGGCCTATCCTGGACAGTCTGGAAGAATAGGCAAATATGGTCGGGTGATATGGCTTTTATGCATACTTGTCTACTCTCCCGGAATGGCCGGGAGGCTCACGAAAATCGAATGGCACCCCCAGCAAACCTGAGAAGTTGGCAAGTGTTCCATATCCATCTCCCCACCGCCTGCACCCCATGTTTCTTCAGCTGACCCCAGAGGTAATGACGTGTCATCATAGCCCCACCTGTAATGTGGGTATTGTAAAGTGGTGGGAGGGGCTACGATGATGCAATTGCATCTCCACGCCCCCGGATAACCTGGACCAACTCCACCATGCTGCCGAACCGCTCCCTCCTGTATGACCTGGCTGCTGCCTCCTGCAGGGAGCAGCCAGTAAGTAGGTAAGTCTGCTTTCATGCCAGCGAGCCTATTACAGTATATGCTAGGTTTGAAATGTATGGATGCCTCTCATATCTGTGCAAGGACATGGAAGTCATGTGATGTAACAACACATTAGGAAACATGAAAATAAAGCAGATGACTAGATTTGGTGCAACTGAATAATACATGTATTTACAGGTTGTATCACCAATTGCAAATTTCAGGCTTACTTTAGTGTTCATAATATATTTTTCCAAGGTTCCAGTCACTACTTGGGAAAATACTGTATTTTTATTTCCATGCTATGCATTGGCATGTGAATGCATAGTACATGTAAAGATTTGTAGATTTAAAAAAATGAAATCCATTAAAGGAATTAAAATTCCACAGTTCATCAAACTATTAGAACACAAACTAACATAAACTAAATTTAGAATAAACAAAATACTTAAGAATCAACACCTACCTAATGTGTTACAGGCAGCAGTTTAAAGTATAAAGTTGTGACATGAATTTTACCAGGACCAGTGCGGGCAAAACTTTCAAAATATAACATACAGGAAAATTAACAAGAAGCAATAACAGAGTATACTTGACTACACCTTCACAACTTACAGTATGAAACAGCGCCACTTACTGGCCCTCCAGTGAAGCTTCCTGCGTAATACTTAGCCTGAAGTTATTGGCAATTCTCCAGCAAAAACTTATAGTCACCCTTCAGTTATATACTCTCCTTCAGTTATATATTAGGTTACTAGATTAATTTGTGTAGAAAATTTGGTAAACACACCAGAAAGCATTTTTGTACACATTTTTATTTTGTGTTAATATTAAACTCCAAACATTTGTAAGTTCCAAATTGGGAGACCCCGCATACCAAAGGTGTGCATGGCAGCAAATGGTATGTGGCTTCATGGGAAGGGGGTGTGGCTTAATGGCACACCCCTGTTTTCATCACTCTGGGGGTGTGCCCAGCACTCCCAGAGATGCTTTGCTGCCCCCAGGCTATCCCTGCACACTGATCTCTGTTGAGACTGAGTGCTCTTGTTTTTTCCCAAATTTCTATCCCTGTGAGTCACTACGGCCCATAGGTGGGATGGAGGGACAGTCCCCAAAAACCAGGACTCCAACTGTCACACCAAAAGCAGGACAGTTTGGAGGCATGGTTAACAGATAAGACATCTGCTAACAATGTCAATCAATCAGGGTATAATAAGGACCTGCTTAATAAAGCTGGTCCTGACCGCAACATGTCATTAAATAGATGAGGCTTTACATATGGTCAGAATTGTGGCTTTTTCTGTGAGCATAAGTTGTACTACAGTTTGAGGTGCAATTGCAGAAATTCTGTGTATTCATGTGGGCTGACTAAAAAATGAGATTTCACACTGTGCCTCTGCCATCTTACCCTTCATAAACGAGATACACTTTTCTTTTTCTGATATTTATCTATTGCATGTGTTCTGGTGTTATCCAAAAGACCTCATCTGTTACTCTAATCTTTCAATTTAATACAACTGAAGGCTGTGTTACAGCACATATCAGAACAGATGTTACTGATCTTATATATAGAATGTGAATTATACAACAGCTGCTGCTTCAGGTGTAAAGCACAGGAAAGTAAGATGTGGATTTTTAGATTATTTTCCAAATAAAGCAATAAAGTATATTTTAGTTATTTTTCTTGTCAACATCTGGGATTTTCAAGTCTATTTTGTGTTTCTTCTGTTAAAACTTTACAAGCTAGTGCAAAAAGTTCTTAGGCCAACAAAACTTAATGCCTTGGATGACTGCTATGAAAACTATTCTACAGATAGCTGCGAGTAGTCATCCGAGTACAATAGCATAGTACAGTAAATAATAGTTAAACATCACTGGCTTGCAAAAGTAGGTGCTACGCACTTCAACAAATCTGATTATGTCAATATTCTAATATAGCTTAGACATTTAAATAACTTTTTTTAAACTTCAACATAAACTTTTCTATACAGTAAAATCAAAATAATATTGAAATACATCTTGCTTGCCTACTTTTTGAACTTCCACTCTGGGACATCCCATTGGGCAAGTGAGTGGAGGAGTAACAACGTGATTAGCGTCACTGCACACAGAGCAGTAGCAGAGAGTTAATGCAGCTGGTACCACCACCAAGAATTGTGACATCTTGATGTCACAAGGGGGCAACACTGTTCAGACCAAGGAATAGACCCGAAGTGTCCTAAGGACACTCCAGGCGACTCTGCAACAGCTTGTAGCTGGAACCAGAAAGGAGTTGAGTGTACTAAGGATGCTCCAGGCAGTCCTGGGGTGGCTCGCTACCTGGACTAGGGAAAAGCTGAGTACTCAGAACATAATAAGGATGCTCCAGGCCAGGGCCGGTGCTAGAATGTTTGTCGCCCCCCCCTGCAAATAATAAATTTGCGCCCTCCCATCCGTAAAAAAGGGATAGCGCGCACTGCAAAAAGGGGTGTGGCCACACAAGGAAGCGGCGTGACCACAAAGGCACCCACAATTCAAATTACGCCACACAGTATTACAATCTTATGCACATTAACCCAAATGTAGTGCCCCTGATTCATATTATGCCACATAATTGTGCCACTTATTCACATTTAAAATCGATGACAGGGCCAGTTCTAGATCTTAAAGACCTCAGGGCAACAGTTTCCTCTGGCCATGCTCAGAACAGGGACAGTGCACGCAAAAAGTATAGGGCCACAGAATAGTACCAGTTCACATAACCCCGCACAGTAGTGTCCATTAGTCACGTTACACCGCACAGCAGTTCCCGTTAGTCATGTTACACCGAACAGCAGTGTCCGTTAGTCACATTACACCGGACAGCAGTGTTGTCAGTCACATTACACCGCACAGTAGTGTCCGTCAGTCACATTACACCGCACAGTAGTGTCCATCAGTCACATTACACCAGACAGCAGTGTCCGTTAGTCACATTACACCGCACAGTAGTGTCCGTTAGTCACATTACACCGGACAGCAGTGTTGTCAGTCACATTACACCGCACAGTAGTGTCCGTCAGTCACATTACACCGCACAGTAGTGTCCATCAGTCACATTACACCAGACAGCAGTGTCCGTTAGTCACATTACACCGCACAGTAGTGTCCGTTAGTCACATTACACCGTACAGTAGTGTCCGTTAGTCACATTACACCGGACAGCAGTGTCCGTTAGTCACATTACACCGGACAGCAGTGTCCGTTAGTCACATTACACCGCACAGTAGTACCCTTATACACCTTATGCCATACAGGAGAGCCGCTATTACACGTTACGCCAGAGTAGAGCTTATTATACACATTATGCCAGGTACAGCCCATTATATACATTATGAAGGTCATTGAGACCCCACTGCAATGGCAGCCCTCAGCGCAGTTTACCAGTGGCAGCAAACTGTGAATGCGCAGTGGGCGTGAGGCCACACACATTGTGGTCACTTCCCCAGTGGATGCGACCACAAAGTGATTGATAGGCAACAGGGTAGTGGAGTTAAGTTGTTGCTGGGGTGACGCTGGAAAAATTGGGGCAGGCCGGGACATCACACGCAGCCGCTCCCCTCACAAAATGGCTGCTGACCAGGCTACACTGCCAGTGGTCAACCTTAGATCAGATGCATCCTCAATCAAATTTCGGATGCATCGGGAGGCGGCGCCACACATGCTGGGCGGCCTTGCCTTGTGCTGGGCGGCCCTCAGTATGTGCAGAGATGAATGCAGATCCGGCTGCCTATGCATCCATCTGCGTTCATCTCTGAATAGCCCCCTATGCCAGGTACAGCCCTCATTCCCTCCACAGTGCGGCCCCGTTACCTGCAGGAGGTCCCGGATCAGGCGCTGCTCCTCCTCTTCCTTCTCTGCCTCCGGTTTCTTGCAGGCTCTGTTACTTCAGCAGCAATGGCTGTAGGATGTCGGTAGTGATGCCGAGAGGGGGAGGGGGGGGTGGAGAGAGCGGTTGCTAATTACCCGGGCCTGGGACTTATGGGGCGGCCGTGGTCTGCCGCACTCCCACAACCATCCCTCTTTACTAGGCAGCAGCATAAGGCTCTCATCCTGGGAGCACAGCACATGCTGCTAATGCTGAGCCACTGCCTGTTCCTGTACAGATGGGGGAGGTGGGGGGTGAGTGATCACACTAATCACCCTCCCACACCGAAATGACCCTGGCTGAGGGGCTGAGGGCTGGCAGCACAGGGATCATCAGGCACTATAAAGATTATTTTTTTTCTTTTTCCATAAGGGGGCGTGGCCACACCTCCCGCGATTAGGCCACGCCCCCGATACAATTCGGAGCGCGGGAGGTCGGCGGCGGCAGCGGAGCTGTGAGTGACGTCTGCACAGTGCGCGCTGCCTGCTGCAGTCTCACTGGGGAGGAGGAGGGGGAGGGAGCCGCGCT
Source organism: Pseudophryne corroboree (assembly GCF_028390025.1). Taxonomy (NCBI): domain Eukaryota; kingdom Metazoa; phylum Chordata; class Amphibia; order Anura; family Myobatrachidae; genus Pseudophryne; species Pseudophryne corroboree. Next base: position 303,994,349 of record NC_086451.1, on the reverse strand, counting down.
ACCTGCTGCCAGCGCCGCTACCTGTCATCCAGTCTGACAGGCACAGCGGCTGCCGGCAGCAGCAGGGTAGCAGAGCTCCAGGCAGTCCTGCGGTGTCTTGCCATTGGGACTAGGGAAAAGCTGAGTACCCGGAGTGTAATAGCGATGCTCCAGACAGTCCTGCAGTGTCTTGCCATCGGGACTAGGGAAAAGCTGAGTACCCGCAGGGCCGGCGCCACCATTAGGCAGCTTTAGGCAGCTGCCTATGGGCGGCAGCACCTGAAAGGCGGCGCTGAGTGCAGCAAAAAAAAAAAAAAGGAAGTGACTGCTCTGCGCTCGCCATTTGGGATGTCAGGCAACCACGTCCGCTACCCCCTAACCCGGTGTCAGATGAGCTATTTCCACATCCCCCTCTTGTGTCGCTCACTTCCCCCCACCCTCCCGACCTGATGACCATGTATAAGATGATCTGCTCCCGGCGCCGAGTCCACAAACCAGCTGGAGGCAACAAATCTGCTGGAGCCCGTGGAGGAGGCGGAGGGCGGGACTTTCACCCGACGAGGAGAGGGATTCCCCAACCACTGGTGGATTCCCCCTACCGTTTATGACACTTTTCTTTAACTGACAGTTCGGGGAAAGTCGTGGTTGTCTTCACCGGGAGCTCGGGCTGTCCCCCGCCCCGCCTCCGCCTCCGCACACCTCGCACCTCATCCTCATCCTGCAGTGCCGAGAGGTGAGTAGCAGCGCAGGGATGTGCAGGCGCCGCGCCATACATTGCTCCCTGGCAGCGTCCGGCGTCTGCTCTCCCTGGCCTGCATCTGTGTGCTCCATGCAGCCGACATTGAGACACATCCTCAACACCATGACCTCCGTGTGGGCTGCTTAGGTTAGGTGTAGGTTGTTGGGGGGGAGGGTTAGGGTTAGGCACACCTGGGGAGGGTTAGGCTAGGGGGGGGGGAGGAGGGCTATGTTTACGCTGTAGGAAGGGGGTGGTTAGTGTAAGGTACCAACGGGGAGCGTTAGGATTAAGCTGGGGGGGAGGGGGAACAATTTGGGTCAGGCTGCGGGAAAGGTGTGTTAGGGTTTGGGGGGGGGGGTTAGGAATCAGGGTTAGCTTACTTAATTAGTAAGTGTAAGGATTTTACAATCAGCCTGCACTCCGTTTTGGATGTTGATTGGCCCCGGTGCCCTGAGTGTGGAGGATAGTATATAGGATGTGCGGAGGATAGTATATAGTCCAAGGATAGTGCGGTAGATAGTATATAGTCCAACGTTTCGGGGTGCCTAACCCCTTTGTCAAGGTGTGACAAAGGGGTTAGGCACCCCGAAACGTTGGATTATGTGATGTAAATTTATTTGACTACACTTTGCTCTTTTTAATCGACTCTTGAGTGCCGCAGTATCAATTCTATATACTATCCTCCGCACTCAGGGCACCGGGGCCAATCAACATCCAAAACAGAGTGCCAGGCTGATTGTAAAATCCTGACACTTACTAATTAAGTAAGCTAACCCTGATCCCTACCCCCCCACCCCCCCAAACCCTAACACGCATATATATATATATATATATATATATGTTACAGTGCCCGAAGTGGACCGGTATACAACGGTATGGTATACCGGCACTTCTTCGAGTACTGTCCCCCGCCGATCCACCACCGCATCAGGCTGACCGCTGCGCTACTATTTAAAATCTGCCGCAGACCGGCAGCCAATCAGTAGCAGCAGCTCCTGATTGGCTGCCGGCAGGGCCGGTTCAAGGGCGCAGAGCTCCCCGGGCAGGAAAGGGGCGTGGCCTAATACAGGGGGCGTGGTGAGTCACGCCCCCTGTACATTGAAAGCGCCGCTTGAATGCTGAGCGGTGCGCGATGACGTCATCGCGCACCGCACTGCAAAAGGTCCTCTCCACGAAGAGAAACTAGACGCTATGCGTCTAGTTCCCTTCGTGGAGAGGACCTTTGCTGTGCGGTGCGTGATGACGTCATCGCGCACCGCTCAGCAGTTACTCTCCTCGAAGGGAAACTAGACGCATAGCGTCTAGTTCCCTTCACAGGAGGCGACGGGGACGGCAGCGGGCAGCGGAGGCGGACGGGGGACACAGCGGGCAGCAGTGGCGGATCTTGCCACGGTGCGGCGCCCTCCGGATGGCGCCAGCGCCCTCCGGAAGGCGGCGCCCCGGGCAAAAGTCCTGCTTGCCCGTGGCAAGAACCGCCACTGGCTGCCGGTCCGCGGCAGATTTAAAATAGTACAGTGCCCGGCACCCGTCCCAGAGCCCTGACAAGTGCGGCTGCAAGGTTCGGTTCCCACTTGCAGTATGATTACGCCAAGGTTCCGACTCCTGCCCCCCTGACAGCTCCGCTGCCCAGCACTGGCTTTCTTCTGATAACAACTCGGGTGGCTGGCTCCCGCTCCACAGCACAGCTGCCCGGCTCCAGCTCCCGTATGCTGATACCCCTGGCTACCCGGCAACTGGTGAGTAGAGGGGAACTGATGGAGGAGAGTGTCAGGGTGGGGACAGTGTGTGTGTGTGTGTGTGTGTGTGTAAATGTGTCTGTGTGTGTAAATATATATATGCATGTGTGTATACTGTATGTTGCCTGTGAGTGTGTAAATATGTGGCTATGTGTGTGGCATAATGTGAATTTCAGCTTATTCCGTGTGCTCTAATGTGAATTTTGGCTCATACCATGTGCTCTTATGTGAATATCGGCTCATACCGTGTGCTATAATGTGATTTTCGGCTCATGCCGTGTGGTATAATGTGAATTTCGGCTCATACCGTGTGCTATAATGTGAATTTCGCCTCATTCCATGTGCTATAATGTGATTTTCGGCTCATTCTATGTGCTATAATGTGAATTTCGGCTCATACCGTGTGCTATAATGTGAATTTCGCCTCATACCGTGTGCTATAATGTGATTTTCGGCTTATACCGTTTGGTATAATGTGATTTTCGGCTCAAACTGTGTGGTATAATGTGAATTTCGGCCATACCGTGTGCTATAATGTGAATTTTGCCTCATACCGTGTGCTATAATGTGATTTTCGGCTCAAACTGTGTGGTATAATGTGAAAGGGGCACCAGTACTAGAACGTATAAGGGGTCCTACTATTGTGGTGCAAAATGTGTATAAGGGGTAGTAAACTACTACCTTTTTTGGAGCAGCGCGCACGTAATTACAACCTTCACTTTTCCATACCCCCACTTCAAAATTTCCACTTCGACCAGTGTGTGTGTGTATATATGTGTATATAATATATACAGTATATATACACACACACACACACACACACACACACACACACACACACGTACGTTTTAAATGTATCCATGCTTGGCCACAGGTGACTTAATTAGCACCCCAGTCAATTTGATTTAACCATCTGTGCTGAGCCATGGATATACCTAAAACCTGGACTGTTGGGGTTCCTTGAAGACTGGGTTTGGGAACCTCTACCTTAACCCAAACTGCTAAAACAACCCTAATATCCTATCCCTAAATTTTACCTGATGGCTCGGTATCTTGGCAAGGGGGGGGGGCGCTGACTATTTGCCTAGGGTGCTGAGAAACCTTGCACCGGCCCTGAGTACCCGGAGTGTAATAACGATGCTCCAGACAGTCCTGCAGTGTCTTGCCATCGGGACTAGGGAAAAGCTGAGTACCCGGAGTGTAATAACGATGCTCCAGACAGAGGCTCTGTAGGCTGCAGGGTGTGGTTCCTGGCAACATGCATCTCAAATGCAAGTACAATGGAGGGGCAGAGATGGTGCCACTCGCTAGGACTTGTGCAGTGGCACTGCACACCCACCACTAGCTGCACACTAGGGGGCAGGATCAAAATAACACAAATCACAGCATCATAACCCTCCATTCTTCACTAGGGTACCCATGAGCTCTCTCCTATATCTAGGAATCTACTGGATAGGTAAGTATGATATATTTTAAGAAAAAACTGAGGTGACAAAACTAAATTAGAGTAGCATTATCATTTATGTGTCTCTAATTAATTATGACTTTTAATATAGAGCATTTTAGAATTTGTTCAGTATGATAATACCATTTTCCATCCAAATAATAATTATTCTCCACAAGAAAACAGTGTTATGTTAATAAGCAGAAATATTATGCTAACAGACAGCCAGTGCAAATCACCAGCAGCCTAAAGCAGATGTAACACCTGCTCATATGTTTCTTTTTCTCTCGTTAGGCTTGTGATAGAGTCACAATGATAGACGCAATTAGATTTTATAGATAGTCTTTTTTTACCTGGAGCGGCTTCTACACGAGCTGTCTTCAGTCAACCAAGGAAAAAATGGGTTTACCAGAGATCAGGGGCAATATTTACTAATATTCGTGTTTTGGCCGTTTTGAAGGGTGTTTGAACTCGAATGGTATCGGGTGCATTTTACTGCAACTTTTTGAATCCTGATCATTCACTAAGCTGCCGAGTTTTGCACAATCGTTTTTTCCGATGTCGATGTGATTCGTAATATCAGGCAGTGTTTTACAGGAGTGATGAGTAAAACACTGCCTGAAAAAACACAAGGAATCCCGGCCGGATCTGTGAGATCCGTGCAGGGCTTCATTGTGTACCTTAAAAAGTTGATTAAAGTCTTTAAAATTCTGGAAAAAATTGCGTGGGGTCCCCCCTCCTAAGCATAACCAGCCTCGGGCTCTTTGAGCCGGCCCTGGTTTAAAAAATATGGGAGGGGAAATGACAGGGGTTCCCCCATATTTAATCAACCAGCACCGGGCTCTGCGCCTGGTCCTGGTTCCAAAAATACGGGGGACAAAAAGCGTAGGGGTCCCCCGTATTTTTAAAACCAGCACCGGGATCCACTAGCCAGGTACATAATGCCACAGCCGAGGGAAAAACTTTTATACTGGTCCCTGCGGCCCTGGCATTACATACCCCACTAGTCACCCCTGGCCGGGGTACCCTGGAGGAGTGGGGACCCCTTCAATCAAGGGCCCCCCCCCCTCCAGCCACCCAAGGGCCAGGGGTGAAGCCCGAGGTCAGCGGTTGACCGAAAGTAACCTCACCGCTGACCGCAAAGTTCCCACCATTGGCTACAATGGAGCGCATAGGCGCTACATTGTACCACTGCCGTGTGCTGCCTGACAGACACTACAGGAGCACACAGCCAATCAGGAGGGTGCCACGACGTGGCGCTCCCTGATTGGCTGAAGGGACCCTCTTTGACAGGAGTCAGGGGAGGTCCTGGCAGTCGGGGAAAGGGGTCCCATGTGTAAACATGGAACCCCTTTCAGTGCGTGGTCGGTTTTGCGTTTTATTTTTTTGCCAAGTACGTGGATTATTCAAAGGCCGGATTCTTCACTGGATTATGTGAGTATATTTTTTTCCAACAGGTACCCCTAGGATTCTACATGGAGAAGAGGACCGAGCCTCGTGGGAACATAGGTAAGTATGTGTGTATGTTGGTGTGCATGTATTTAATAAAGTTGTACTGTCACGGTGTGTGTGTCCTGTTTTTATTGGGGTATTTTTTTTAGTAGTAGTACTACTACAGGTACCAGCGGGCCCGGTTTTCCACCGTATGCTGGTACTTGTGGTTCTCCAAGTACCAGCTTGCGGGGGAGGCTTGCTGGGACTTGTAGTACTGCTACTAAAAACAATATTCACCATTTTTCACAAGGCTATCAGCCCCCCATCCGCCGCCCTTGGATGGGGGGGACAGCCTCGGGCTTCACCCCTGGCCCTTGGGTGGCTGGAGGGGGGGACCCCTTGATTGAAGGGGTCCCCACTCCAGGGTACCCCGGCCAGTGGTGACTAGTGGGGTATGTAATGCCAGGGCCGCAGGGACCAGTATAAAAGTGTCCCCCGGCTGTGGCATTATGTACCTGGCTAGTGGAGCCCGGTGCTGGTTTTAAAAATACGGGGGACCCCTACGCTTTTTGTCCCCCGTATTTTTGGAACCAGGACCAGGCGCAGAGCCCGGTGCTGGTTGATTAAATATGGGGGAACCCCTGTCATTTTCCCCCCCATATTTTTTAAACCAGGGCCGGCTCAAAGAGCCCGAGGCTGGTTATGCTTAGGAGGGGGGACCCCACGCAATTTTTTTTCAGTTTTAACACTAAACAGACCCTTTCCCATAGATAACCATGCACAGATCTCACTGATCCGTGCATGGTTATCCAAACTCGACTGGAAAAAGCAGGTCTATTTTTTTGCTGCTTTTTTTAACGAAACAAAAAAACAGACCCGCACTTGAGCACTCAGAAACTAACACCCAAATACGAAAGAATAGTGAATGCCCGTATTGTATGAAATAACAGCCGCGTTTGACCGATGGTCTATTCATTCGTATTTCGGAAGGTTGTCATTCAAACCATTACGAATAGACCAGACACTGCCGAGATTGGTGCTTAGTGAATTCCCGGATTGGGACTTAGAAAAAAAAAAACAAATCGGCCAAACTCAAATTTTTTGTAAATTCTGGCCCAGGTTGGGGCTCGCCCCTAATACCTACAGTGTAGGAGCTCTGAATCAGTTCCCCTACTCTTGCCCAATAAGATGATGCTGCAGAGCAGACACCAATTTAGAAAATATGAGTGGAGATTTTTTTTTTTTATTAATAATAATAATAACCATAATAATAACAACAATAACAATGTATTATTATTATTATTATTATTATTATTATTATTAATATTAATTGAGGTTAACGTAGATTATTACCTGTATAACTGTATTCAAAGATTTTGGTTTCAATACCGTAAATAACTTGTATGCAAATGGATCTTAAGGGTGGCACTACCTAACACTTCCCCAAACAATTATATTAGCTTCCCATGTCAGAAATACTTTATACTGTATATCAATCCCGATGTTTGCTTCACTCTCCCATTACTATTATTCTGATTCTATACTACTTTTTGACCCAATGAACTATGAACCCCAAACACTGTCACTCTTCAATAACATACCTGCCCTCAGCAAACTCTTACTTTATCTTAAATTCTAAACAAATCACCACCTCCCCCACACCATCACATTCACTCAAACAATAACAATCACATACTAGTTATCACGATCCTGAGTTATTTCTCTCATGTTCTAAGGTACTTGTTACCTGTGCCACCTGTCCTGCAGGTCAGGATTCCTGCTTATCCGTGTTTAAAATGCATGGACATCACCACCTTGGAGCATGTCCGTTGACTGCATTGCTCCAGCTAAAGTGCTTCTTACCTCAGCTGACATCAGTAACCTATCAGTGACATGCAATTCCTATGTAAGGCCTCCTTGGCTATCAGTCCAACGCCAGAGCAACTAGTCTCATTCCAGAGTTATTACCTAGCCTCTAGATTTTGCTAGCAACTTGCTATACTGCTGGGATTGTAGAAGCTTGATAGGTGTAAACTGCAGTCTCAGTATCACAGTTACATAGGAACTTTAGCCACTGTTCATAGAGTCCTTGGTGAACTACTTGTCCCTGTCAGTAACCAGTACTACTGTGTGTCAACAGTTGCATCATTTTCCACTTGCTGAACTACAGGTCCCAGCCAGCTGTCACTCCTGTGCCTTGCCAGTTCCAGTCGGTACCTGAAGCTAAACCGATCCCAGCCCAGTAACTTTTCTCCTGTCAGGCCTAGCTGGCACCTGAATCTAAAGCAGTCCAAGCCCAGTATCTGTCCTTCAAGCTGGCCCAGTCATCACCTGAAGCTAGACCAGTCCCAGCCAAGTATCTGTGCTACCAGCCACCCCAGACCAGCTCAAGAAGCCCTTCCGGTCCCAGTCTGGTCATATATCCCAGCCAGTCCCAGCCCAGTTAAGTTTCCAGTTCCCGTTCAGATCATCATTACTATCTGGTTAGGTTTCCTGTACCAGTTCCATGCAAAGCTTCTCCAGTTTCCAACCTACAAAGTAATAATCCAGTTCCAGCCCAGTTACAGTGTACTGTCAAGCTCTATTCCATTTCTGCTACTATTCCATGTGTACTTGAACATCATTCTGAGTGCTTATCAAGACTCCAATTGTATCTCCAGTGCCTCCATTTGTCAGAAATAAGTCTGCACCAAGCACCACTGCCACATTGTGCATTTCCCAGTACACACTCTCATTCACTCCAGTCCATGCGCAGAGACTATATTAGACCTCCCAGCTTCCAGTCATCCACCTCAGAACCCTATCCAGCCAGAGACTCGAATCCAGATCCACAGACATATACAAACATGTAATTAAAATAAAAAATGATTTACTTATAATCCAAACAATAGTAAATAGTCATAGACAATGTGGCAAGTCTTTCGTTGGTGCACTTTCAGAAAGTGTTAGTGTCACGATCCGGGTATCTGGACGCCATTACTTACCCTTCAGATGCCTCCTAAGGCTGGCTCAGCGTTCCAGGACCGGATCCCGCTGTTCCTGAGTTTCCACATGCAGAATGTCAGAGTGGTGATTTCATCAGCCGCGGCCTCCGCTGTGCCCGCGTGGTTAAATGTGCGCTTGTCAGTCTGGCGTCTCCTGTCTCCTGTGGCCGGCGTCGCCATTACTGTTTCAATTCTCACATGGATTACAAACCAAACTTCCCTCCAAGTGTCTGCATGGGTGCAGCCATCTTGGATTTTGTCATCTGAGCATTTCCACCAATCTGCTGTCTGTATTGTTGATTTGCATAATTGCCTAGCCAACCCCTTCCTTGCTGCAGGTATAAATAAGCTGTGCCTGAGCAAGGAAGGCGTCAGTGCTTTGGTTGTCTAACCTAGTTCCAGTTTGTCTCTCTCCTGTGGTTGTCTTCCAGGTTCCAGCTCCTGTCTCCAGACTTCTGCTACAGAGACCCGCACCAGCATTCCATCTGCGGTGTAGCCTGACTCTCCGATCCATTCTGGACTCACCTGTTTCCAGTTACAACCATCACCTGCTTCCAGCCCAGCTTCCAGCAGTGTACAGCTTCTCTTAAAGGGCCGGTGTCCTTTCTGCAGTTTACCACTCTCCACCGGTATTATTATTTCACCGCTCTTAAACTCCAAACTTCATTATTATTTCATCGCTCTCAAGTTCGTTTATTATTTAACTGGTTCCAGCCAGTATCCACTCCGTACCAACAACAGTCTGGTTCCAGCCAGTATCCACAGCAGCCGTTTTATCTTCAGCAACCCAGCCTTTCCTGGAACACCAGCTGGTACGATCCTGGGTTCTCTCCATTGCTACAGTCAGGTCTGGTAAGAACTTTCCAACTAGAAGATTATAAGAACTGTCTCACTCTACCAGTGCCTGTGGCCCTTGCCACCCTGTAGTACCCAGGAATTGTATTTATCCTCTGTTGACTTTTATGTTTCCTTTACTGCTGCTGTGTTACGGAGTTTGTCATAATAAACATCATTGACTTTTATCCTGGTTGTCGTGGTCACGCCTTCGGGCAGTTATTCTACATGTTACTTACATGTCTAGGGGTCTGATACAACCTCCCAGGTTCCGTTACATCTCAGCCCCTACAACTGAGGCTGCCTCCCGTCAGCTCAGGCCCTCAGTTGTGACAGTAAGCACTGACCTAATGAATCCAGCCGGAGACCAGGATCAAGCGGCCAGGCCAATGCAAGAACTGGCAGCCCGACTTGAACATCAGGAGGCTGCACAGGGCCACATCATCCGCTGTCTCCAGGATCTCTCTACACGGCTGGATGGGATTCAAACGACCCTCCGTGGACCTGGCATGTCCGGTGCGTCCACTACAGTGACACCAGCTGTAACCCCACCCTCCTTACCCATTTCCAGTCCACATCTTCATCTTCCAACGCCAGCAAAATTTGATGGATCTCCAAGGTTCTGCAGGGGATTTCTCAATCAATGTGAAATCCACTTTGAGCTTCTACCTGGCAATTTCTTCAGTGACCGTACCAAAATTGCCTATATCATCTCCCTTCTCAGTGGCTCAGCCCTTGACTGGGCATCACCTTTATGGGAGAAGTCTGATCCCCTGCTATCCTCCTATACTGACTTTGTAGCTACATTCAGGCGCATCTTCGACGAGCCAGGCCGGATAACATCTGCTTCATCTGAGATTCTCCGTTTACGCCAGGGAACACGTACTGTGGGACAGTATCTTATACAGTTTAAAATCCTGGCATCCGAACTGGCATGGAACGACGAGGCCCTGTATGCTGCATTCTGGCATGGCTTATCAGAACGCATCAAGGATGAGTTAGCTACCAGAGACTTGCCCTCTAAGTTGGATGAGCTAATTTCTCTTTGCACGAAGGTTGATCTACGTTTCAGAGAGAGAGCAACTGAGCGAGGAAGATCATCTACTCCTAAATCTTCTGCTCCTCCTCCTCGTCAACCATCTCCATCCAAGGATGAGCCTATGCAAATTAGTCGTTCTCGTCTATCTCCCGCTGAGCGCCGAAGACGTCTCTCTGAGTCTCTCTGTCTCTACTGTGCAGCTCCGTCGCACACTATCAATGCCTGTCCCAAACGTCCGGGAAACTCCAGATCCTAGCTCGCCAAGGAGAGGGCCGGCTAGGAGTAATGATCTCCTCTCCATCTCCTCATGACTGTAACCTCCCAGTGTCGCTCCAAATTGCTCAACGTTACAGGAACGTTATTGCCCTCCTTGATTCCGGAGCAGCTGGGAATTTCATAACCGAAGCTTATGTTAAACGGTGGTCCCTACCCACCGAGAGACTGTCCTCGTCCATCTCTTTGACTGCCGTGGATGGCAGCAAGATTTTTGACGCAGTCATTTCCTTAAGGACTCTTCCAGTTCGTCTGAGAGTGGGAGTTCTTCATTCTGAGTATATTTCTTTTTTAGTGATTCCAAGAGCCACACATCCAGTGGTTTTAGGCCTTCCATGGCTCCGTCTCCACAACCCATCAATTGACTGGACGACTACGCAAATACTGGCATGGGGTCCCTCCTGTGCTGAGACTTGTTTAGCCAAAGTTCTTCCTGTTTGTTCTTCCTTCCCCAGGTCATCTGATGTTCCGCCTCCTCCATATCAAGACTTCACGGACGTGTTCAGTAAAGCCTCTGCTGATATCCTTCCTCCTCATAGAGAATGGGACTGCCCAATCGACCTCATTCCAGGGAAGGTTCCACCGCGAGGCCGAACTTATCCGTTGTCTCTGCCTGAGACACACTCCATGGAAGAGTACATCAAAGAGAACCTGGCGAAGGGTTTCATCCGACCATCTTCTTCTCCAGCCGGCGCAGGCTTCTTCTTCGTTAAGAAGAAAGACGGTGGTCTGCGTCCGTGCATCGACTACAGAGGTCTGAACGACATTACCGTCAAGAACCGATACCCTTTACCCCTGATTACCGAGCTCTTTGATAGAGTTAGTGGTGCAACTATTTTCACAAAGCTGGACTTGAGGGGTGCCTACAATCTCATCCGAATCCGTGAGGGTGACGAGTGGAAGACCGCCTTTAACACCCGTGACGGACATTATGAGTACCTCGTCATGCCCTTCAGATTGAGCAATGCTCCAGCAGTCTTCCAGCACTTCGTGAATGAGATTTTCAGGGACATCTTGTACCGCCATGTCGTGGTTTATCTAGACGACATCCTCATCTTTGCTAATAATCTCGAAGATCATCGTTTCTGGGTAAAAGAGGTTCTTTCCCGTCTCCGTGTCAATCACCTCTATTGTAAATTGGAGAAGTGTGTGTTTGAAGTTAAAACCATTCCGTTTCTAGGTTACATTGTGTCCGGTTCCGGACTAGAGATGGATCCTGAGAAACTCCAAGCAATCCAGAATTGGCCTATACCCTTAAGCCTCAAAGGGGTCCAGAGGTTCTTAGGGTTCGCCAATTATTATAGAAAATTTATACGAGACTTTTCCACCATTGTGGCGCCTATCACTGCATTAACCAAGAAAGGTGCTAATCCGTCCAAGTGGTCCGAGGAAGCTACACAGGCCTTTCACCTTCTGAAGCAACGGTTCATCTCTGCACTAGTTCTGAAACAGCCCGACACCGACTCTCCTTTTATCTTAGAGGTAGATGCCTCCTCCGTTGGAGTAGGAGCAGTGTTATCCCAGAGGGCCAAAGATGGACATCTACATCCTTGCAGTTTCTTCTCCCGGAAGTTCTCCCCAGCTGAGCGCAACTATGCCATTGGCGATCAGGAGTTGCTAGCCATCAAGCTCGCTCTGGAGGAGTGGAGATACCTGTTGGAGGGAGCTTCCCACTCAATCACCATTCTTACCGACCACAAAAATCTTTTATATCTCAAAGGCGCACAATGTCTGAATCCTCGTCAGGCCAGATGGGCACTTTTCTTCTCTAGGTTTGACTTTAAACTCCAGTTCTGTCCGGGTTCTCAGAATCGTAAGGCCGATGCCCTTTCCCGCTCATGGGAGCAAGAAAATGAGTCCGAGTCTGCAGACAAGCATCCTATTATTAATCCGTTGGCATTCTCCACGGTAGGGATGGACTCTACGCCTCCACCAGGGAAAAGTTTTGTTAAGCCAGTTCTAAGGAAGAAGCTCATGCATTGGGCCCACGCTTCCCGTTTTGCTGGACATACAGGCATTCAGAAAACCCTTGAATTTATTTCTAGGTCCTACTGGTGGCCAACTCTAAAGAAGGACGTTATGGAATTTATTGCCTCCTGCCCAAAGTGTGCCCAACACAAAGTCTCCCGCCAGTCGCCTGCGGGGCAACTGGTTCCATTATCTGTTCCCCGTCGACCTTGGACCCATTTGTCGATGGACTTTGTTTCCGATCTACCTATCTGCAACAAGTTTAATACCATCTGGGTGGTAGTTGACCGGTTCACCAAGATGGCACATTTCATCCCTCTCACCGGTCTTCCATCAGCTTCCAAGTTGGCTCAAGTGTTTATACAAGAGATCTTCCGACTTCACGGTCTTCCTGAAGAGATCATCTCGGATCGTGGAGTACAATTTGTAGCCAAATTTTGGCGAAGTTTGTGTCAAGCCCTCCAAGTCAAGTTAAAGTTTTCCACGGCTTACCATCCTCAGACCAATGGTCAAACCGAGAGGGTGAATCAGGACTTGGAGGCCTTCCTCCGTATATATGTGTCTTCCTCTCAAGATGACTGGGTTCAACTCCTTCCTTGGGCCGAGTTCAGCCACAACAATCAATACCATTCCTCATCTTCTTCTACACCATTCTTCATTAATTATGGATTCCACCCTAAAGTCCCAGAATTCCTACCGCTTCCCGCAACTTCTGTTCCAGCAGTGGATGTCACCTTGCGTCAGTTTTCAAATAACTGGAGGAACGTCCGCGCAGCCCTGCTTAAAGCCTCATTCAGGTATAAGAAGTTTGCCGATAGAAAGCGTAGAGCGGTTCCTGCTCTCAAGGTGGGTGATCGTGTGTGGCTGTCCACGAAAAATTTGAGGTTGAGAGTTCCCAGCATGAAATTTGCACCTCGCTACATCGGACCCTTCAAGATTGAACAAGTCATCAATCCTGTTGCCTACAGGTTACAGTTACCATCCTTCTTGAAAATACCCAGGACATTTCATGTTTCTTTGTTGAAACCGCTGATCCTGAATCGGTTTCATTCCGCACTTCCTCCAGCTCCCAAAGTTCAGACTCAACGGGGAGTCGAGTACGAGGAGGCCAAGATTTTGGACTCACGTTTCCGTTACGGTCAGTTACAATACCTCATTGACTGGAAGGGCTATGGTCCTGAAGAACGATCTTGGACCAATGCCTCAGACGTCCATGCTCCTGCCTTGGTCCGAAATTTCCACGCAAAGTTTCCTTTAAAGCCTAAGAAGTGTCCTGGGGCCACTCCTAAAGGGGGGGGTGCTGTCACGATCCGGGTATCTGGACGCCATTACTTACCCTTCAGATGCCTCCTAAGGCTGGCTCAGCGTTCCAGGACCGGATCCCGCTGTTCCTGAGTTTCCACATGCAGAATGTCAGAGTGGTGATTTCATCAGCCGCGGCCTCCGCTGTGCCCGCGTGGTTAAATGTGCGCTTGTCAGTCTGGCGTCTCCTGTCTCCTGTGGCCGGCGTCGCCATTACTGTTTCAATTCTCACATGGATTACAAACCAAACTTCCCTCCAAGTGTCTGCATGGGTGCAGCCATTTTGGATTTTGTCATCTGAGCATTTCCACCAATCTGCTGTCTGTATTGTTGATTTGCATAATTGCCTAGCCAACCCCTTCCTTGCTGCAGGTATAAGTAAGCTGTGTCTGAGCAAGGAAGGCGTCAGTGCTTTGGTTGTCTAACCTAGTTCCAGTTTGTCTCTCTCCTGTGGTTGTCTTCCAGGTTCCAGCTCCTGTCTCCAGACTTCTGCTACAGAGACCCGCACCAGCATTCCATCTGCGGTGTAGCCTGACTCTCCGATCCATTCTGGACTCACCTGTTTCCAGTTACAACCATCACCTGCTTCCAGCCCAGCTTCCAGCAGTGTACAGCTTCTCTTAAAGGGCCGGTGTCCTTTCTGCAGTTTACCACTCTCCACCGGTATTATTATTTCACCGCTCTTAAACTCCAAACTTCATTATTATTTCATCGCTCTCAAGTTCGTTTATTATTTAACTGGTTCCAGCCAGTATCCACTCCGTACCAACAACAGTCTGGTTCCAGCCAGTATCCACAGCAGCCGTTTTATCTTCAGCAACCCAGCCTTTCCTGGAACACCAGCTGGTACGATCCTGGGTTCTCTCCATTGCTACAGTCAGGTCTGGTAAGAACTTTCCAACTAGAAGATTATAAGAACTGTCTCACTCTACCAGTGCCTGTGGCCCTTGCCACCCTGTAGTACCCAGGAATTGTATTTATCCTCTGTTGACTTTTATGTTTCCTTTACTGCTGCTGTGTTACGGAGTTTGTCATAATAAACATCATTGACTTTTATCCTGGTTGTCGTGGTCACGCCTTCGGGCAGTTATTCTACATGTTACTTACATGTCTAGGGGTCTGATACAACCTCCCAGGTTCCGTTACATCTCAGCCCCTACAACTGAGGCTGCCTCCCGTCAGCTCAGGCCCTCAGTTGTGACAGTTAGACTTGGATCTTTAATTATCTGAATTATGAAAACTATACTCTAGTTGATTTATGAAGTAGCTCCTCAAAACTAGAAGACTCCCTTTTCCTCTTATATCTCTTTACTGCAGTTTGCCTCTCAAATCTTACAGAGAAACTCAATCATGGCTGCTTTTCTGTCACAGATTGCTGCTTAAGATTTAAAGAAAGCCCCCTATTGACTCCTGTGAAACGAACATTCATTAATGAACAATGTTTGAATAAATAATGCACTCTACCTTAAAGTGCAATAATATGCTGTAGTATGTGATCTCCTCGTCAAAAAGAAGAACTATACAGAAGTTTACCTGGAGATCAAATGCAAAAGCATGATTCTGTAATTGGACGATATACAGTATACTCTATTCATTTCCATAAAATTCTGGGGCCCCTGCAACTGATTCTTTCAAGTTTTCAAGCCCCCTATGATGGAGCAATGTCCAGTCCCAGAGTATTCCAGACTTCAAATGTTTGCAACTACAAAATGCATATTAAATCAGTACAGTTAACAGGAAAATTTAACTATGTTTGCAAGATTAAAAAATAGATTGTAACACAATGTAATGGTAAATAAAGTGATGTTGGTATTACCTCAATATATAATATAATTGTAGTTTTGTATATTTTCTACAGAAAATACACTCATTTAAATAACGTTTTCCCTCTTTGCCCCAATGATACCTTAATATCAAGAGAATTGGTACTTGACAATAGTCTGCTGAGAGCTAAGAGTGATAAAAAGGTCAACCGGTGCTACAGCAGACTCAGATTTGGAGATAGGCCAGTGTTTTAACTACAGCAATATAAAATGAGTGCAGAATTTCTGTGCTGTCAGCTGACTACTGCTCTCTAGAGACCAGGCAGATTGCTATCTGAAGTTAACCATGCACTGCAGGAAACATCTGGACTTCAACCACAAGCGAGTGTAAATAATGGTTGCTTATATTCTGAAATCAATTTTCTTCAAATCATATGAGCAATGCCACCAAAAGAAACCTGCTGCATCTTAAAACTTCCTTTACTATTTATACCTTTATACACAGATCATTTTCTTCAAGAATTTACGCATGTGGTTAAAACAAAATGGAAAATAATTCCACTAGGGGAAATAAAAGGTAATGAATAAAAATCTACAAATTTGCATTGAATGTTAGAAAAATACGATACTGTACAGTATCTCAGCAAATCAAGTAATTGCACATGAAACAGACTGTATCCATCCAAATGCTAATATTACATAATGTAGAGATGGAACTATTTGGAGTATAGAAATTCCACTGCCAACGTGATGTCTTTATTATGCAGTTTGTGTGGCTATATATATATATATATATATATATATATAAAAATGGAGATATTATCTCTGTGCGCTGATATGTATATAACCGTGAATTCAGTTCGAAAATGATCCCTCCAATGGGTCAATCATTATTCGATATGTGGGAATGAATCGAGGTTCAGATGGTCGAGACGAAGTTCCCTTTAGCAAAAGGTGTGAGATCTGGGTGGAACTTGCATATATCAGAACATGGCAGATGTTAATTGGTGAACCCTACGCATTTCGACTGTAACAGACTTCATCAGGGGTATACACCGATTATATATCAAGTTTGATGTAAGATCACACTCACTGCTTAGGTCAGTATCTGAAGACCGCTGATCATAAGAAGTGGCGGCATCGTTGCTCCTTAATTAAAGAAAAATAAAAGGTGGCAGCCCAAAAGGATTGCCCTATATGAATATAGCACTTCCAATCTGGTGACAGAGACAATTCACTTGGTATACTGTAATAGATTCGCACTAATATGTATGATCACAGTAATACAGAACCAAGCTCCAAGTCAAACATGTGTATGGATCACCATTCTATTCTGATTGGTGGTCCATACACATACACATTACCCATAGTTCTGGCTGTGGCAGCTGCTGCTGTGTTGGGGCTGGTGGTGAGCCCTCAGATGCACTGCAGACAGTGAGACGCTGAGTGTATGGGCTGGGTCCACGTGACATCATGCGGTGGTCGCACAGTGCTCCTCTGGGAACGTTTTGCGGAGACACTGTAATGCATACTTGCCTACTCTCCCGGAAAGGCCGGGAGGCTCTCAAAAATCGGTGGCACTCCCTGCGCCCCGAGGAAGTGGGCAAGTCTCCCGCATTTCACCCCCCCCTAGCGCCTCCCCAGCTCACCACCACCCGCTCCCTGCGGAATCCCGTCACACACAAGGGGAGGGATCGGGGCAATGATGATGCGATTTGTACTAAATCGCATCACCATAGCCCTGCCCCCACTTTGCAATGGCTGTAATGTGAGCATTGTAAAGCAGAAGGCGGGGCTACGATGATGCAATCACATCACCATGCCCCCATACCGCCTCCTCCACACCCCCTCCTGTGTGATCGGGGTACCATGGGGGAGTGGGGACCCCTTCAATCAAGGGGTCCCCCCCCCAGCCACCCAAGGGCCAGGGGTGAAGCCCGAGGCTGTCCCCCCCATCCAATGGGCTGCGGATGGGGAGGCTGATAGCCTTTGTTGTAAAAGAAAAGATATTGTTTTTAGTAGCAGTACTACAAGGCCCAGCAAGCCTCCCCCGCATGCTGGTACTTGGAGAACCACAAGTACCAGCATGCGACGGAAAAACGGGCCCGCTGGTACCTGTAGTACTACTACTAAAAAAATACCCAAAAAAAGACAAGACACACACACCGTGAAAGTATAATTTTATTACATACATACACACATACATACATACTTACCTTAAGTTCCCACGCAGGTCGGTCCTCTTCTCCAGTAGAATCCAAGGGGTACCTGTTGAAGAAATTATACTCACGAGATCCAGGGGTCCAGGCTCCTCGGGAAATCCAGGGGTAATCCACGTACTTGAAAAAAATAACAAAATGGTGTCCCGACCACGAACTGAAAGGGGACCCATGTTTGCACATGGGTCACCTTTCCACGAATGCCAGAAACCCACTTTGACTTCTGTCTAAGTGGGTTTCTTCAGCCAATCAGGGAGCGCCACGTTGTAGCACTCTCCTGATCAGCTGTGTGCTCCTGTCCTCACTGACAGGCAGCACACAGCAGTGTTACAATGTAGCGCCTATGCGCTACATTGTAACCAATGCTGGGAACTTTCTGCTCAGCGGTGACGTCACTTTAGGTCAACCGCAGGGCAGAAAGTTCCCACCATTGGTTACAATGTAGCGCATAGGCGCTACATTGTAACACTGCCGTGTGCTGCCTGTCAGTGAAGACAGGAGCACACAGCTGATCAGGAGAGTGCTACAACGTGGCGCTCCCTGATTGGCTGAGGAAACCCACTTAGACATCAGTCAGAGTGGGTTTTCTGGCAGTCGGGAAAAGGGGATCCATGTGAAAACATGGGTCCCCTTTTAGTGCGTGGCTCGGGTAAGCGTTTTGTTATTTTTTTCAAGTACGTGGATTACAAAGGATTTCTCCGAGGACCCTGGGCCCCTGGATCTCGTGAGTATAATTTCTTCAACAGGTACCCCTTGGATTCTACTGGAGAAGAGGACCGACCTGCGTGGGAACATAAGGTAAGTATGTATGTATGTGTGTATGTATGTAATAAAATTATACTTTCACGGTGTGTGTGTCTTGTGTTTTTTTGGGTATTTTTGTAGTAGTAGTACTACAGGTACCAGCGGGCCCGTTTTTCCGCCGCATGCTGGTACTTGTGGTTCTCCAAGTACCAGCATGCGGGGGAGGCTTGCTGGGACTTGTAGTACTGCTACTAAAAACAATATCTTTTCTTTGACAACAAAGGCTATCAGCCCCCCCATCCGCAGCCCATTGGATGGGGGGGGACAGCCTCGGGCTTCACCCCTGGCCCTTGGGTGGCTGGGGGGGGGGGACCCCTTGATTGAAGGGGTCCCCACTCCCCCAGGGTACCCCGGCCAGGGGTGACTAGTTGGATTTTTGATGCCACGGCCGCAGGGCACTATATAAAAGTGACCCCCGGCTGTGGCATTATCTGTCCAGCTAGTGGAGCCCGGTGCTGGTTTTAAAAATACGGGGGACCCCTACTCTTTTTGTCCCCCGTATTTTTGGGACCAGGACCAGGCGCAGAGCCCGATGCTGGTTGCTTAAATATGGGGGAACCCCTGTCATTTTTTTCCCCATATTTCTGCAACCAGGATCGGCTCAAAGAGCCCGAGGCTGGTTATGCTTAGGAGGGGGGACCCCACGCAATTTTTATTTTAATATTTTGCAGTGTTTAATTTAAAAAAAACAAAAAAAATGAACCCCAGCACGGATCACACAGATCCGGCCGAGATTAATTGTAAAAAAGTCGGCAGTGTTTTGCTAATCACTGCCGTAAAAAACACAAAAAAAACACGAATGACATCGACATCGGAAGAAAAGAAAAACCCGAATACGACAGCTTAGTAAATCCATCGTAACAAATTCAAAAAGTTGCAGTTTTACACTTTCGATGTCATTCGTGATTGAACTTTGACCTGAAACGGGAAAATACGAATCTTAGTAAATTTACCCCAGTGAGTGTACATTCACACAATTCATTTATGTTTCATATACACCTTATACACACAGCCTGAAGGTCATTTAATACAATATTTTTAATAACTTTGTGTATTAAACAAACTTTGTGTACACTGAGTCATCAAAAAACAAAGGTTTCACTATCTCACTCTCACTCAAAAAAGTCCGTATTTCGGAATATTCCGTATTTCTGAATATTTTGGATATGGGATACTTAACCTGTACTACTGTTTTCTCCTGATGTAACCCAGGCGCATATACTACTGTTCTCTCCCAGGGTAACCCAGGCACATATACCACTGTTCTCTCCTGGTGTAACCCAGTCGCAGCTTTTTTTCTGTGTGTACTATGCTAGGTGGAGCTTATTATGGCTGGCCCCTCCTCTAGGGTCAGATGGCCACACCCCTTCCAGCATATGGCAAGGCCCCTTAGTGGGCCCCTGTGATTGCATTTCCCTGGTGGGCCCTTCATGCCCCAGTCCGACACTGGCAAAAGAAAGTGCATGAGAAAGCAAATTTCAAATAGTAACTGTATTTAATACTGTATATTAATATATATATATATATATATATATATATATAAGATATAGCAGCTCTAGGACTAAATAGGAAGTACAGTACTTTTGAAATAGCAGCTTGTCTACAGTATGTGGTGTTGGAGAAGAAATAAGTACCCAGACAAATATGGATCCTCTCACTGGGGTGGTATTTAGTTTGCCGGCTGTTGGGATCCTGGCGCACAGTATACCAGCGCCGGAATCCCCGACACTTGGCATACCGACACCTTTTCTCCATCTTGGGGGTGCATGACCCCCTGGAGGGAGAATAGATAGCATGGCGCGCTTAGCGCACCACCGCGCCCACAGCGAGCCCGCAAGGGGCTCATTTGCTCTCGCCCAGCTGTCGGTATGCTGGTGGTCAGGATTCTAATACTACACCCCTCTCACCGTATTGTTGGTGTCCCTGTAGCATTATGACCAGGCCCGGCACTACCTGCTCAGCATAGGGATGCAGTGCATGTAGGTGCCAGGCAGGGGAGGCGCTGTACCTGCTCTGCATCCCTGCTGCTGTGCCTGGGCCCCCTGCTGCTGCCGGTCGCTGTGCCTGTCACTGCATGACAGGCAGCGGCGCCGGTAGCTGAAAGCCTCCTCTCCCACTCCCCTCCTGTGTCAGATTGGATGAAGGGGGTGGGGCTACATGGATGGAGCGGGTGGAGCTAAATGGGTGGAGGGGGCAGTGCTGCACGGGACCATCAGACTGCAGTGTTACAGAGGAGGACATGCTGCTCCAGATCCTGCCAGCCAGGGAGAGTGAATGAGAAAGTGTGTGTGTGTGTGTGTGTGTGTGTGTGTGTGTGTGTGTGTGTGTGTGTGTGTGTGTGTGTGTGTGTGTATTTATGTATGTGTGTGGGGGAGGGTGTTTGTGAATAAACTGCTCTTCTGTTGGTGTTACATGTAAGTTGCGCTACTACTGGGGTGTTACTACTGGGGCGTTACATATAAGCTGTTCTGCTACTGGGGCGCTACTACTGGGGCGTTACATGTAAGCTACACTACTACTTGGGCGTTACGTGCAAGCTGCGCTACTACTGGGGCATTACATGTAAGCTGCATTACTACTGGGTCATTACTAAAGGGGCGTTACCTGCAAGCTGCGCTACTACTGGGGCGTTACATGTAAGCTGCATTACTACTGGGGCGTTACATGTAAGCTGCGCTACTACTGGAGCGTTACTACTGGGGCGTTACGTGTAAGCTGCATTACTACTGGGGCGTTACGTGTAAGCGGCGCTACTACTGGGTTTATTATGTGTAAGCTGCGCTACTACTGGGTTTATTATGTGTAAGCGGCGCTACTACTGGAGTCATTGTGTGTAAGCGGCGCTACTACTGGGGTCATTATGTTTAAGCAGCGCTACTACTGGGGTCATTATGCTTAAGTGGCACTACTACTGGGGTCATTATGTGTTAAGCGGTGCTACTACTGGGGTCGTTATTTTTAAGTGGCGCTACTACTGGGGTCATTATGTGTAAGCGGCGCTACTACTGGGGTCATTATGTGTAAGCGGCGCTACTACTGGGGTCATTATGTGTAAGCTGCGCTACTACTGGGGTCATTATGTTTAAGCGGCGCTGCTACTGGGGTCATTATGTGTAAGCAGCGCTACTACTGGGGTCATTATGCTTAAGTGGCGCTACTACTGGGGTCATTATGTGTAAGCGGTGCTACTACTGGGGTCGTTATTTTTAAGCGGCGCTACTACTGGGGTCGTTATGTGTAAGCTGCGCTACTACTGGGGTTGTTATGTGTAAGCGGCGCTACTACTGGGGTCATTTTGTGTAAGCGGTGCTACTACTGTGGCGTTATGTGTAAGCTGTGCTACAACTGCGGTGTTATGTGTAAGCAGCGCCACTACTGGGGGCGTGCGTTCCTTGTGAGACCACATCCCTTTTTCGACGTGTGCTGTCCCTTTGTAAAGTATGGGAGGGCGCAAATTTATAGTTTGCAGGGGGGCGCCGAACACCCTAGCATCGGCCCTGATTGTGACCCCCACATCTGTCTACAGCTCTCCATTGTGTCGTTGTCGTTCCCCCTCCCTCCCCCAGGTTCTATATGTTTCCATTTACACTCCACCCCCCAGTGGCAATAGATGCCACAGTGGCATTACGAATGCCCTGGATTTTAGCAACAAAAATTTACTGTATATTCCAGATGTTATTAATTCCAATACTAAATGGAGCCCTTTGTGTTGTATACTTTGAATGATTTGCTACAGTTATTAAATATTATTTCCAGTGACAATGATGTTTCAATAACTCCCACCCCATAATGATTTACTATTTATTTTTTACATGCACCTAACTATTAAGCAGCATGATCACTAATAGAGAGGATCCTGCCTACTCTACATAGAAAGGATTTATTCCCTAGGTTTAGCAGGCCTGCACACTGCTCTCTTGCCTCGCTGCTACAATATGCTATTTGACAGTACAGTAAAACACAGCACTATAATTTGCTATTATTCATTATACATCATAGTGGGACAGGAATACAGGAAAGCTGCATAGGACATACAGTATGGCTGTCAGCCTATCAAAATATTTCCATGCAGACTGCTGAGTGGCGTGCGGTGTTGCTCAATCACTGCTGGAATTGCTGACTAGGTGAGGGTGAAATAAATAAATCACCAACTGGTGCTATACATAATGGTGCTGATGCAGGACTGAATACAAATAAGTTTTGCATAGTATCTTTTGTGCTTTCACGATGTGTGTGCTCTATAGCCGAAGGTGTACACACACACACACACATATATATATATATATATATGTATGTATATATATATATATATATATATATATATATAAAAAATCATACAAATTCAGCACTCACCTAATATTAACACTTCAAACTGTAATTCATCTGAATTCAGGGAATGTTAGTTCCAAAATATTGCAATAGTTTGTTAAGCTGACCAGCCCCTTCACGGCCTTCCCATTTGGTCAGTCCCTACACTGACTTACACAAATCTGAGCAATGCTCACAGGCATCTTTTAGATTTTAAATGCACAGCATGCTTATATCATGTGTTTAGGCCCTATCCCACTCTTTTAAAGAGACAGGAACCACACCCAAGCATATCAGTAAAAACACCTGGGGAATTTCTTAACATTTAATTTACATATGGACAATAGGGGTGCAAGAAAGAGTGTGACCACAAAAATTTTATATAAACAATAGGCAAGAACCCACAGCACTCATACATCCGCGGTGCCAGTGGTATTGTGACCACACTATTTAAATAAAAAATCATACAAATTCAGCACTCACCTAATATTAACACTTCAAACTGTAATTCATCTGAATTCAGGGAATGTTAGTTCCAAAATATTGCAATAGTTTGTTAAGCTGACCAGCCCCTTCACGGCCTTCCCATTTGGTCAGTCCCTACATTAGGTGAGTGCTGAATTTGTATGATTTTTTATTTAAATAGTGTGGTCACAATACCACTGGCACCGCGGATGTATGAGTGCTGTGGGTTCTTGCCTATTGTTTATATAAAATTTTTGTGGTCACACTCTTTCTTGCACCCCTATTGTCCATATGTAAATTAAATGTTAAGAAATTCCCCAGGTGTTTTTACTGATATGCTTGGGTGTGGTTCCTGTCTCTTTAAAAGAGTGGGATAGGGCCTAAACACATGATATAAGCATGCTGTGCATTTAAAATCTAAAAGATGCCTGTGAGCATTGCTCAGATTTGTGTAAGTCAGTGTAGGAACTGACCAAATGGGAAGGCCGTGAAGGGGCTGGTCAGCTTAACAAACTATTGCAATATTTTGGAACTAACATTCCCTGAATTCAGATGAATTACAGTTTGAAGTGTTAATATTAGGTGAGTGCTGAATTTGTATGATTTTTTATTTAAATAGTGTGGTCACAATACCACTGGCACCGCGGATGTATGAGTGCTGTGGGTTCTTGCCTATTGTTTATATAAAATTTTTGTGGTCACACTCTTTCTTGCACCCCTATTGTCCATATGTAAATTAAATGTTAAGAAATTCCCCAGGTGTTTTTACTGATATGCTTGGGTGTGGTTCCTGTCTCTTTAAAAGAGTGGGATAGGGCCTAAACACATGATATAAGCATGCTGTGCATTTAAAATCTAAAAGATGCCTGTGAGCATTGCTCAGATTTGTGTAAGTCAGTGTAGGGACTGACCAAATGTGAAGGCCGTGAAGGGGCTGGTCAGCTTAACAAACTATTGCAATATTTTGGAACTAACATTCCCTGAATTCAGATGAATTACAGTTTGAAGTGTTAATATTAGGTGAGTGCTGAATTTGTATGATTTTTTATTTAAATAGTGTGGTCACAATACCACTGGCACCGCGGATGTATGAGTGCTGTGGGTTCTTGCCTATTGTTTATATAAAATTTTTGTGGTCACACTCTTTCTTGCACCCCTATTGTCCATATGTAAATTAAATGTTAAGAAATTCCCCAGGTGTTTTTACTGATATGCTTGGGTGTGGTTCCTGTCTCTTTAAAAGAGTGGGATAGGGCCTAAACACATGATATAAGCATGCTGTGCATTTAAAATCTAAAAGATGCCTGTGAGCATTGCTCAGATTTGTGTAAGTCAGTGTAGGGACTGACCAAATGGGAAGGCCGTGAAGGGGCTGGTCAGCTTAACAAACTATTGCAATATTTTGGAACTAACATTCCCTGAATTCAGATGAATTACAGTTTGAAGTGTTAATATTAGGTGAGTGCTGAATTTGTATGATTTTTTATTTAAATAGTGTGGTCACAATACCACTGGCACCGCGGATGTATGAGTGCTGTGGGTTCTTGCCTATTGTTTATATATATATATATATATATATATGTTTTCAGACATATCTTTTGCACCAAGAATATGTCTGTAATCCAATGTATGGTTCGGGCCCGACCTGCCACAGAGATTTGTACAACTCTTCAGAAGGCCGAATGTTCACATTTAGTTCTGTGCTGCACTACGGATGCAAGTATAGACAACATGCCCTCAACTCTTCATCTGCGCCTTTACAAGATTTGCCTCAGTCTATGCTAATTTCTTGCATAAGTGAATTGCACAGATAAAATAAAGTTAAATGTATCTCATTCTCAGCAATATGGCTGTAGTCTGGAACAAGAGTAAATCCAATTTGGGTGTGTTCTCATGGTATGCACCCATTTCATCGTTAAGTCATCTATGTATCATAGCCAGATGGCCAGAGAAGTACACAGTCCAGAGCAGGAGGCCCAGGTAGGAGGCCGGAATACGCAGATGTGATTCATCATTTTGCTTGCTATTTACCAAAGACTACTACACACTCTCCATTAACAAATAGCCTATTTGAATTTTACCCCTGGCTCTAGCATTCCAGCTCTTGTTGAACTCTGAAAATATCAGTGAATACTTGGATCCCGGGAGTAATTGTGAGGTAAAATCTTGGGTCTCAGCTTAGGTAACCACACCAGCAGGCTCGTAACCAGAACTTTGTTGGCCTAGAGCAACATACTTAAGGGGCACCTGTCCCAATTCTTCTTGAGATAGACCTCTCCAAAGACATTATTAATTTTATGCCCCATAATAGTGCCCTACTTTATTTTCTGAACCATGGTAATGCCCTAGTTAATATCATGCCCCATAAGAGTGCCCTAATTTATTTTCTGAACCATTGCGGTTCCTTAGTTTACCTGATGTCACATGATAGGGATGAAAATACACATTATGCCACACAGTATCCCCAATTTATATTGCAACATATGAGTGTCCCCAGTTCATATTATGCCACATTACAGTGCTGTCCCAGTTCATACTATGCCACATTAGAGTGCCCTCCAGTTTAAATTATGCCACATTACAGTGTTCAAGTTCATATTATGCCACACTATTGTGTCTCCATTTATATATAGTGCCACATTAAAGTACACATTACACATCCTCTACATTACAATGAGCAGATCAGATTATGACACATTACAGTGCCCTCCAGTTCATACTGTGCCACATTACAGTGCCCTCCAGTTTGTATTGTGCCACATTACAATAAATCCTTACCATTATACATCCACTAAACACATCTCTCACTGAATATGTAATGTCACATAAATCAGGCTGGGTGTAGGATCAGATCCAATTGCTTAACAGTCAAATCTGGGAAATTAGTATGCAACTTTAAACCTGGGGCCAGGGCCCCCTAAGCCTTTTGGCTCCATATAAATGCACCCACTATAGTTATGCCCATGTATACTGGTGTACCAGAGGGAGAAATGGCATTCTTAGAGGAGAACTTCATTTAAAATGTTACCAAATCATAAGGGCCCCAAAAATTATTTTCTGATCATATTATACAAAATGAATGTCCTTGCTGGTCACATGACAAAGAACATTGCAAATTGTAGTTATCACAACTGAGAATAGAACATATCCAATGTAAAATCAACAGTCACTGAAATACTGTAAAATGTTTGTCTATATCTGACTGACTCAATTGCTCAATGTTTCCAGCATTAAGAGGTTAAACTGTGAAACTACAAAGCGGTTAAATCGTGATATTGCTGCCCAGTGTCCACAAAATGAAAAACTGTTGCCAGCCGCCTTGTCATCTCTTAGAGATACAAATCTGGCTCTTTGCACTCAAATCCAATGTGTTGGGCACTTTGTGGGCACATGCAGAGAGAAACACAACAGGGCTTGAATTGTCCTTTTTTGCAGATTTTTAGCTTTCATTCATAAAATAGGGCACGGAGTCACAAAGAAGGGAATAATGTAGAGTTGTGCCAATACCATCTGCTACTTTCAGTAGAAATTCTTTGTACTTCATGTTAATGGTAAGATGCCTGCAGCACATACAATTGAATAATCATTACCTTATTGTTTAACTAAACTGGCATTACAGGGTTAACACACTGATCTGATTTTATACTCATTATGGGCACATTTGATTAACAAATTCAATTCAAAATAGGTATAATCAACATTTATCAGTGAAGCATTGTTTAAAATGGCACGTTGAAAGCAGATATGCTAATGTGACATTTTATTCCTCCATTGTTAATGTGTGTTACCTAGAAAAGAAGCATCTACATTTCCTGTGGACAACCAACAACCAGCCATGTGAATGACTATAATAACCGTGCAACTATCGGACTGGTGGGCATTTATAATATATTAGAGGCACCTGCACTGTACCTGTGCAGGAAGAAGAAACTGCACTGCAGCTGCTATGGGGCACAGAGCTGAGAGGGGCCCACCTTCCCTGTCATAGGTACATGTGTTATATACATTTCTCACCATATGGTGGTATGTAGGGGTCCTTTCAAATGTTTTGCCTGCAATATATCTAGGTATGCCCCCGGACCTGCTCATTGTAGTGTGGTATAAAATGAACTGGAGGGCATTTTAATGTTATATAATATGAACCGGAGCACTGTAATGAGGCACAATATGAATGGGGAGCACTATACATCATAATGTGAATTGGGGGTACTGTGCGGCATAATGTGTACTGGCAGCTCTGAAATGTGACATTGGGTGAACTTAAGCACTACTGCAATTCATAAAAGGCACTAGGGCACTACTATGGGGCATAACATTAAATAAAGCTCTACTATGGTTCAGAAAATGAACTAGGGCACTATTATAGGGCATACAATTAACAACTGCTGCAGAGAAGTGTCTCTCTAGAAGCACTGGGATAGGGGCCACTTCAAAATGTTGCTATGGGGCCCACAAAGTTCTGGCTACGCCCCTGCTGACAGCACTTAAATAATAAAGTAATAAATAATTCTCATGGGACTGATCTTGAGCTTACAATTTCATTTAGGCATCATGAGAGTCTTATGTAGAGTTGAACACTAGCCCGTTTGCAGTGTATATTGTGTTTTATACTTTGCATGCCCTGAATCCATACGTAGGCGCCACCTACGGCAATGCATCTCAACTTGTGACTGACAGGGCATAACTGTGCTGTAAGTTACCTGTAATGGGACATGATCATGTTGGCAAAGTTCAGAGAGGGAGTGCCAAAAGAACTGCAACTTTTTCAGACAGAACTTTTACACCAGGCACAGAGCTGGTGCAAGTGGACACTGATATTGATGATGATAACGGCTATGAAACCAAACATATGGGCAGGAGTGGCTAAGCTATTGATGTGAACAAGCCTGCATACGGGTGAATATAAGCCTTTAGTTCTGCAAACGCAATGCGGAAACAATTACAAGCGTCTTGTATTTAACGCTGCATCAACTTTCATGTGTTTTGGGTATTACCACTGGAAATATTTCCTAAAGCAAATCTCTACTTTGATATGACAGTACTTTCTAACTAACTGTATCTGATGTGGTGACACTAACGATGCAGTAGAGCTTATTGCCATACTGTATATAGTGCACATTGGCAGATATTTTTTAAGTTAAACAGCATATACTGAGCTTCACATTTAACTATTTATCAATGAATTAACAAAGAAAAGATTATTTTCCATAGAAAGGGCCCCTGCAATGGACACACAGTAAAAGTAATTGTTTGCTTTGATGTATGACCTAGTATACAGCTTGTTTCACTCTGGGAGGTGCACTTACATAGTTAGCGTAAAGGATATTTGTAGTTATCACTCGGCACCACAGACACTACCACCTGCTCTCACCCAGGGAGCTCCAGTAACAAAAGAGGATATGATTTAAAGTTAAACTCTGATAAGCAGTGTCATCTTTCCTTTTGTCCCTCCTCCTATTTTGTCTACCTTCGGTCCCTTACGTCTTTCTTTTCTCTGTTTCACCTGTTATTCCTCTTCCCTTTGCCAACTTATCCCCTGTACTTCTTTTTTGTTCTTCCAGTCTTTTGCTGTATCATGCTGTTAATTCCGTATCATGCTGTTATGCTTCCATTGTGCCCTTATCTCTGCCTGCCCCATGTTATGCAACGTGCGGGAATTTATCCATGCTACAGTATATAAGTAGCTCTTGTAATGTTCTGATCTCATGTTGCTACCTGTGCTGTTCTCCATTGCACAGCACTGCAGAATTTTGCAATTGCTATAAACATTAATAATAACTAGTGTGTCAGACCTTCATCGAAAAATTCAACAAATTTTTGAAGAAGTAGTTCTATATTATTCCGCAGCCAACACCTGTCTGAGATTGCAGCACTTTAGCCCTAGAAAGCCTCAGATGGCTGAAACAAATCTTCCTCAGTAGATACCTGCCCAAACATAAAAGCAAGTCAGCTTTTAATAGGCTTAAAAATTAACTTTTTAGACAATTATAGCAACTTAGGGCGGTATACAATTATTGGTGAAAAATAATCAGGCACAAAAAATGTCAGGCAATCCATTTAGGATGCCCGAAAAACAACAACTCCATTCTCATGCAATAACACACGGGTTCAGAGAAACCTGTGTGTTTTTGCATTTGTGTCCCCAAAAAGTCAGTGCTTATTGAGAATTTTGTTCCGACTGCCTGAAATAAGCGAAAAACCACGGCTTTTCGGGGACAATAAGATAGCCTGGAGTGAATGCATTAACTGCGCTAATTGGATACCCACTTAGCTAAAGCAAACATCTCTCAATGATTTTAATCTTCAAAAGTAATGCTCAAACTAGCTAAAAGCTCACAGCAAAATGGATAATAAAAATAATAGCCAATCATTGTGCTAACTAAACACCTATAGCATGGGAAGGCAAACCTTGGCACTAGTGTCACTAAAGGATGCTTTGAGTGGCACTCACTGGACAGTTCCATCTCAATGATGAAATGTGCTAATTAGTGTGCACAAAGTGGGTGCGCAGATTTGAGAAGGCTTACCCACTTTTGACTGGCTGCTCTAAGGAGATGTCCAGAAATGTGTTTCCAAAATACAAACTTTGTTGCAAAGCAGAATAGCATAAACAGTCAGGAATTCTCAACTTATTTGAAATTGTGGGAGGCAGGAGTAGACGGGGCATACGGAAGCTGCTCCATGGATTCTAACACCTGCAGGCACTGACAAACTGTGCATAGTTACAAATTTGGTGTCAACTAAAGCTATTAGAGTTTGTGTAGGCTGTAATTAGTTATAGTCTTCTGTATATTCAAGCTTCTTTTAAAGACCTGCAAAACTGGAACTACAGTAATATACTGGCGGAGAGGAGAGATTCGCCTTGGACTCCTCTCACTTTAAATACAGCCATGAAGTGTTTGAGTTGCATAAAGATATTTATTATTTATTTATTACCAGTTATTTATATAGTGCGCACACATTCCTCAGCGCTTTACAGAGAGTATTTGGCCATTCACATCAGTCCCTGTCCCAGTGGAGCTTACAATCTATATTCCCTACCACACATACATGCACACACATTCACGCTAAGGTTAAGTTGTATGGAGCCAATTAACCAACCAGTATATTTTTGGATTGAGGGAGGAAACCGGAGGAAACCCACACAAGTACGGGGAGAATATACAAATCCCACACAGTTAGGGCCATGGTGGGAATCGAACCCATGACCTCAGTGCTGTGAGGCAGTAATGCTAACCATTACACAGTCTACCCTATGACTACTGGCTAACTGGAAGTGTCATCATATATGCCCAAGGACCCCACAGTTCCACACACCATACTTACTGGCTATACAGCAACAGGGCATACTATGTACAGTCAGTGTAACAATTCTATACTGTATGCACTGTATCATTGCGCCTAAATGGATTGCCTACAAACTGTTCAGCAGACATGTATATTATACCGGAGCAGAGCAATTCCACTCATGGATGAAACAGATTAATAAAATCAATAGTTTTGGTTACCTGATCACACAAAGCTTAGTTGAAATAAATAAGGCATTCATGTCCTTCAATTATTTTTTGAATATTTCAGCTTTCCCTGAAATTCTAAAACAGTCAGTATCGTTATTCATCAGTAACTCTCTTATAGCGAGGAAGCTGCATAAATAGAAGACTGATTTGATCAATAATTCACCATTCAGCCGTATTTACAGACGCCTCTAAATATATCCTCCAAACCTGTTAAATTACCTTTGCTGTGCCGGGCAATGAGCCAAATCCTCCCATCTTGCAAATGGTATTCTAGATCATTTTGTTTTTTCATTTCTTTACTGTTCAACAGAAATGTAGCAAGATGGAAACTTTATACATTCGTCGTCCTTCTCATATTAAAGTACAATATAACACAACTTTCCTTCTACAGAAAATAGATTGCTTTTATCATAAATCTATTTTATTACACGTTTTTAAGAAAGTTATTAATTACTTGTTTATGCCAAGCAGAAGCGACACATTTGGAACATGCCCCAAACCAGTGTTGGACTGGCCCACAGGGGTACAGGGGAAACCACCGGTAGGCCCCACTGCCTGGGGGGCCCCCACCTTCCCCTCTAGGGATCAAGGTTCCAGACTGTGCACTTGAATTATACATTACATGTGTTACCTTATACTGCACAGGACTATGTTGTATTTTCTACAGTTCATTGCTGTTATTAATCTGGTACATTATCATGCATTAGCAGTATTTACTATATAAATATATCAAGGGGCACAGACCATGCAATCTCTAATGGTTAGCCAAGCCTCTGTGGAGGGTGGACACAACCCCTCTGGAGAATGGCCTCACCCCTAAACATGGGCCCCTACCACTGCATTCCCCCGGTGGGCCCTTCATGCCCCAGTCTGACTGCCCCAAACATAAGCTATTACCGTTAGTTTAGGTTTTTCTTCAAAGCAGCTGGCTTATGAGGCAACATCACTAATGGTAATACATATGTTTCCTGGCAGACGGGATGCCAGCTGTCAGTATCCCAACAGCGGCATCCCACCCGCCAGAATTGCGGGCTCGGTGGCTCGCCACAGGTTCTACTCCCACTCTCTGGGTGTCGTGGACACCCGCGAGTGGTTATAGCCCCTGTGCACTAGGATTCCGGCTGTTGGCATTGTCTGTTGACGGGATTATGGCGTCTGTATCCTTACTCCTGGGATCCCGACATCTGACAAATTAACTGCATCCCCACTAATGGTATGGTGTCAGTTAGACACATATATCAAAGTTACAATAAAGTTTAATAGCACTGTGAACAAAGGGGTCACTAAATCGCTTGCCTGCCATTGTTATTATATATAAGAAAATAACACTTATTATAATTTATTTATCTTTATTATAAGAGATTATATATAGAACTGTGCTGGAAGGAGTGCACCTGAGATATCGTACATATTTTTAATGGCTTGACTATGATAAGGGGGAGATATACAGTATGTTATTTAGCAAACTTTCCCCAATATCTGATTTATTACAATATTACAAGTGCAGTGTGTAGCTATTTTCCCATACCACTGGCCAGTTCTTGCTGATGCCCTTATTTTGCGGAAAGGCCACAAAGGCCAAAGCTGAGAGGCCAGAAAGGCCAGAGCAGAAGGCTGGGGTTTATATTAATTAGTGCATATACTGTATGCTGTGTTTTCTAGTATATAGCAGGCAGAGAATTCCTGTCACACCACAAGCACTTACGTGTTCTGTGAACACTACCGGCAACAGTAAAAATAAAAATCATTTGGAAAGAAAATTAGATAGCCATCAGTCCTGTTTAGTCCGACTTTCTATATACTGCAAACAACCTGTCTAAATGTGGTGTAAAACTGGTGTCCGCACTCTAAAAAATAAATTATAAATAATGTTATGACTGACAAAGTATATAATTAATGGATAATGTCACCCAATTTCTGCTTGCTGTCATTGATAGTGTGTTGTCATTGGGAAAAAATAACTGTCAACTGAGTTTTCAGTAATGGGTGGAATTATTATTTATGTAAATATGGTTAATAATTGTGATTGTTGCATTTTACAGTATATTAACCTAGAAAGATTTAGGAATTTTGTTTAGGGAGTCATATTATCTTTATAGGACAGAAAAAGATACTGGCGCCGGCTGGATCTCAAAATAAGGAACGGATACAGATTTATCAATAAAAAATTAATCATACATTTATTAAAATTAATCTAAAAATAGGACATATGTATTGTCAGGAGGGTAATCAGTAATAGAAGTTGAGAGTCTCTCAGATTATCATAAGACCACTTATGTTTCCATTAAGGCAGTATGCACTGGTAATCTGGCTAGGACTCAGTCCTCCAAGGCAGAGCCGGCCCTAACCAATATGATGCCCTAGGCAATATTTTGGCTGGTGCCCCCTAGCACCACCGCTAGTTCTGCAGGAGATGCCTGGCATGAGTCAGCTGGCAGCTCTGCTAACATCGGGTGCCTTTTGTTTATGAAAATGCATCATATTATTTGCATTACTATGTGGCTAGGATGCACAAGCACCTTCTGCTGATTAAAATTATATGTTGCATGCCTATATTCTGTGTGCGACTGTGGCTGTATCTGCATATGAAATGCTACATTACAGTGATTTCCAGGAATACACTGCAACGTAGCATTTCGTATGCAGATACAGCCGCAGTCACGCACAGAATATAGGCATGCCGCATATCATTTTAATCAGCAGAAGCTGCTGGTGCCCCTAAGCATACCAAATGCCTTAGGCATTTGCCCAGTTTACCTATGCCTAAGGCCAGCTCTGCTCCAAGGTATCCTCATAAAATTTCAGATATAGATATTACCATGGTCTCAGAAAGAAGTCCCCTTGGTTCTCAATTGCAGATCGAGGTCCAATAGCAGCAGGGGAATATGCAGAGACTCCAGATGGATAATGTTGGTAGGGATCCTAGAGGATTTAAAGTCCGCAGAATAGCCAGATGTTTCAAGATAGCAGGTGCAGTGCCCGTGGTCAGAAAGAAAAAGGGCTCAACGCGTTTTGCTGGTCTTGGTCACCGCCAGCTTCCTCAGGAGCATACTACATACCTTATGCTCCTGAGGAAGCTGGCGGTGACCAAGACCAGCGAAACGCGTTGAGCCCTTTTTCTTTCTGACCACGGGCACTGCACCTGCTATCTTGAAACATCTGGCAATTCTGCGGACTTTAAATCCTCTAGGATCCCTACCAACATTATCCATCTGGAGTCTCTGCATATTCCCCTGCTGCTATTGGACCTCGATCTGCAATTGAGAACCAAGGGGACTTCTTTCTGAGACCATGGTAATATCTATATCTGAAATTTTATGAGGATACCTTGGAGGACTGAGTCCTAGCCAGATTACCAGTGCATACTGCCTTAATTGAAACATAAGTGGTCTTATGATAATCTGAGAGACTCTCAACTTCTATTACTGATTACCCTCCTGACAATACATATGTCCTATTTTTAGATTAATTTTAATAAATGTATGATTAATTTTTTATTGATAAATCTGTATCCGTTCCTTATTTTGAGATCCAGCCGGCGCCAGTATCTTTTTCTGTCCTGGACTTACCTTTTAGGGACTAACCATCCCTATACAGGCTGCCGTTGACAGCGCACTCACCAATTGTTTTCATATTATCTTTATAACCCAGCACAAGTTTACCTATTAAACCTGTTTCAAAGGGGTGTAGTATGGTATGCTGGCGGCCGGGCTCCCGGCGACCAGCATACCAGCGCTGGGAGCCCGACCGCCGGCATACCGACAGCGTGGCGATCGCAAATGAGCCCCTTGCGGGGTCGCTGCGCTTGCCACGCTGCGGGCACGGTGGCGCGCTACGCGCGCCATGCTATTTTATTCTCCCTCCAGGGGAGTCATGGACCCACACAAGGGAGAAAAAGTGACGGTATGCTGGCTGTCGGGATTCCGGCGCCGGTATACTGTGCACCGGGATCCCGACAGTCGGCATACTGAAGACCACCCGTTTCAAAGTATTTTGTGATTACTACTGTATTAAAGAGATCAGTTATATTCATAATTACCCACTGTTACAGAATGTTTGGGAGACTCCCAAATAACCCACTGTCACAGAATGGAGGACTCCCGAATGACCCACTGTCACAGAATGTTTAGGAAATTCTAAATTTCCCACTGTCACAGAATGTTTGGGAGACTCCCAAATTACCCACTGTCATGGAATGGAGGACTCCCGAATGACCCACTGTCACAAAATGTTTGGGAGATTCCGAATAACCCACTGTCACAGAATGTTTGGGAGACTCCCAAATTACCCCTTGTCACAGAATGTTTGGGAGATTCCGAATGACCCACTGTCACAGAATGGAGGACTCATGAAATTACCTACTGTCACAGAATGTTTGGGAGATTCCGAATGACCCAATGTCACAGAATGAAGGACTCCCGAATTACACACTGTTACAGACTGATAATTTTTGTACAGTCCTCTCAGATGAGGCTGTCTTACCTCATTCCATTTCCCTAGGGTAGTGGGTGGAGTGGGGATATGGTCAGGTATAAATTATTTATGGTCCACTGCAGGGAGATCTCAGAGTGGAGGTCCGGTAGCAAGTGGTTGGGAAGTATCGGGAGTCACATCTTTGTGGTTCCAATATTGCAATTCTGCTCCTACGATGACATGTTTCTCTTAGAATTGTGTCAACCCACACTCAAAGTACCATAAATTATTTATACCTACTTACAAAGTACTTACACTGGTGTAACCCATAACTTACTAAAATGGGGCAGTGACCATTAATAGCTACCGATAGCAGTGAGTGAAATAATGTGGTAGACGGATGACAGCAGCTTTATGTAATGTCCTGCATACTATGAGTTTCTACACTACCCATTCCCTGCACAGTGTTTACTTTTCCTCTGGCTCAACACGGTCTGTTACCAGAGCTACATGCTCTCAGCACATTTCCTACAAGACCTCAGCTTTTTAGATCTTGTTTAGACGCCGCTTTAATCAGTCATTTATTTTGTTATGCTAGTTGACATTTCTATTTGCTATTCACAGCCACAGTGACATTCCCTGACATACTAAAGCCTTATTGCCTATAAAGATGTATAAGCTGCCAAAACGGTGATCATTTTTGGTATTTTATTTATAGTTCAATTTCTCCTGTGCTTTAACAATTGAGTTATACTTACAAGCTATATTTCCATCTCGCCTATTCTGCGATGGTTCATAATTCAATGAATGTAGATAGGTTGTTTTTATTGTTTCCCGCAGAGGGTTGGAATTAACTCTTTATTTGTCAGGCAGCCTCTCCAGAAAGAATGTCATCCAATGTTATGGAAGGACAACTAAACACTGCTCTAGTAGACAAATATGTATGTCCCAGAAAACGCACTGGGACCAAATAAGCTTTGTATTATTTATTTAATCTGCTTTTCTTTGGTATATTACCAGTGATTGCTGGGCATCTTTAAGATGCCTGTTAATTAAGATCACAATACTGTATAACCAATGAGCATTCATGACCCAGTCTGCTAGATGTGCCAAATATCTATGGTACAGCAATGATTCTAGGAATATCTACTGTAGGTGCAGCCAGACTTATTGACTCAGTGATCTACTCTAAACGCTGAAAAGCTTTTGTGAACTATCAAGTAGGCACATTCTAGCAATCACGAAAAGGGGGTGTGGTATGCCATATAGGGGGTGAGGAGCATGAGGACTGTCCTGACAAAATCACACATTGGCCTCAACAGGAGAAAAACATACCCATTGGCCATGACGGTAATGAAACACATTGTCTCGCTTCCCCAGAAAAAAACAAACAAACTCCACACTGTCCCCACTGGAAAAAGAAATGTCTTTCACAAAAACACATACCAAGCCTATATTAGATTGTCCCAGCTCCCCGTATAAGCACTGACCTGACTTGTCAAAGAGAAGCTCCCAGTCACTCCCTGCCCTCAGCTGTGGACAACACCAGCAGTCCAGCAGCAGCCTCAGTTCAGACTCCAGAGCACTGTGCAGGAAGCTGCAGTTGTCGCCATGCCCACCAGTCTTTATTGTAAAGGGTCCTACACTGCGATTGAAGGCATTGCACAGTGGTAGGCTGGCCACAATGATGTAACACCCCATGAATTGCATCTTCAGCCTTGCCATCACACTTTTTTACTTTGGGAAGTGGGTAGTATGTGGACGGCTTGCTCTTCTGAATCTCCCAGACATTCTAGGAGAGTAGGCAAAGATGATTTCCATCCACAAATTTTCTGGGCTATGAATGTACATAAACACAAAGGAGTAAACTAACTATGTATAAAGCTCATAAATGTTCCTACAGTATACGGTCATTTAAAATGGGTTATATGTTTATGTAAAGTAGATAACAAAAATTTGAAATCACTGTAGGCCTTTGCTTAAAGTCAGTGTAGGTTGAAAGGCCGCACATTATCAACTTTGCTGATGAAGGGGGATCATAAAAATATTTTTTTTATTGTAAGATTTAGTGATGTCAATAAATGTTAAATTAATTTAGTAGGGTGGGCAAGGGTTTATGCAAGGATCATGTGAGAATTGTTTATGGTGGTGGCAGGAATATCAATGCTATGAAATGTTCTTTGAAAAAGTGATCCGGCCAGTGGAAGTTTAGGACACAAAGGTTAAGTTCTCAAATATATGCCCTTACTTATCAATGAGTAATAAATTTCACTGAGTGATAAATTGCACCAGCCAATCTGCTCCTGTAATTTTTCAAACACAGGGGTATATTTACTAAGGTCCTGATTCTGACCGAGATGGTGTTTTTTCTTCAAAGTGTCATCTCGGGAATTTACTAAACTCAAATCACGGCAGTGATGAGGGCATTCGTATTTTTTTGGTAGTCCTCGAAAAAAATTACGAATTAATACACCATCGGTCAAATACGGCTGGAATTTGGTAGAAATCGGTCATTTACTAAAAAGTGCAAATCACAAACACTGCCGACAATAGCCAAACACTGCCGTGATTAAATACAAATCGTGAAAAAGTGCTAAAAAAAAACAGACCTGCTTTTTTTTACCGTGTTCGTATAGGCATGCACGGATCCATGAGATCCGTGCATGTTTTACAGTGGGAAGGGGTGGGAAAGTGTTAATTTTTATAAAAAAAAATGCGTGGGGTCCCCCCTCCTAAGCAAAACCAACCTCTACAACTAAAAAAATACCCCAATAAAAACCCCTGTCACTTTTTTTCCCATATTTTTACAACCAGGGCCGGCTCAAAGAGCCCGAGGCTGGTTTTGCTTAGGAGGGGGGACCCCACACATTTTTTTTTCAAGATTTTAACAATGATTTATTTTTTTATAAAAGTGCACAATGAAGCCCAGCATGGATCTCACAGATCCGGCCGAGATTCATTGTGCTAAAGTCGGCAGTGTTTTACAAGTCACTCACGTAAAACACTGCAAAAAAAAACGAATGACATCGACATCAGTAAATACGAAAATGCAGAATACGACAGCTTAGTAAATTAGTCGTAATAAATTCAAAAAGTTGCAACTTTACACTTTCAATGTCATTCGTGATTGAACTTTAACCTCAATCGGGAAAATACGAATTTTAGTAAATATACCCCACAGTCTGTTACATGGCAGGTAGGAGCTGATTGGCTGGTGCAATTTATCATTCATTTTAGCGCTGTGTGCAAGAAACAGCATTGGCGCCCCCCTCCTTATGTAAAATACGGGCAGCGCGTGCCAAAAATTTAGGGGCGTGGCTTCATGGGGAAGGGGTGTGGCCAAAAAATAATACCAATTCGTACTGCGGTGCACAGTAGTCTCCATTATTCAAATTATGCCACTGCACCAGGTAGAGCACCATTTACACATTACGGCAGACAGTCCCCCTTTTTACACATTACGGCAGCCAGTCATCCTTTTTACACATTATGGCAGCCAGTCCCCCTTTTTACACATTATGGCAGACAGCGTCCCCCTTTTTACACATTACGGCAGACAGTGTCCCCTTTTTACACATTATGGCAGTGTCCCCTTTTTACACATTATGGCAGACAGCGTCCCCTTTTTACACATTACGCAGACAGAGATAGATAGAGAGAGACAGACAGACAGACAGACAGATACTTACCATCTCTCCCCACTGGCTCAGGGAGTCACGCTCCTTGTGCTGGCAGATCCCGGGCAGGGGAGAAGGAGGAGGAGCGAGGGGGACTGGAACCGCAGCAGCGCTATGTAATTGGTAGAGGCGCCGCTGCAGCAGTCCCTCTGCTCCCGCATTGGCTGCCCGCCGCCGCTGCGAATGCTGTGATGAGGGAAGCGCATCCCAGCATTCACAGCAGTGCCGGCCAGCCAATGCGGAAGGAGAGGGACTGCTGCAGCGGCGCCGCTACCAATTAGAGGGACTGCTGCTGCGGCTCCAGTCCCCCTCCCTCCTCCTCCTCCGGGTCCTCCGCTGACGCTGCTCCTCTTCATCCGGCGGCGCAAACGGCACGGGCGGCTTGTAATGAGTCAATTTGACTCATTACAAGCCGCTGACATAGTTGCTGGCCGTGCACCCTCAGGGCTACTGCGCTGTGTGTCAGGCACACTTGGCACATACATAGTTACGGCTCTGACTGTACATAGCATCCAACTGTCCCATTTTAAGTGGGAGATTTGTCCTTTAGGCTGAAAAGTTGGAATGCATATCTAAGTTCACTGCTGCTCTTAGCACATTGGTGAAGAGGTGCAACTTGTACCTGCCACTGACACAGCATATGCTCCCAGGGATTGTGCCTCCCACCCCCTAACACAAATGTTTGAGATACAATAGTTAGGAGGTATGCAGTACATCTAGGCAAGCACAAACTTCATATGCCTGATAAACAAATTATTTCCTTAACAAGAAACCAGAAGAAGAAAAAACAACAGCCGTTGTTTGACTTTTTGCAACCTGAATTATTCTGCCTAAAATCAGAGGAGGAGTGTGTTATATTAATATATCTGCACTCAGGAGAATAAATATACTGTAGTAGTGGCCTTCTCAAGGTAACACACATTCTAACAGATGGACAAATCCTGCCAGATTCCATGGGGTTTTCTTCAACCAATTTGAGAGTCTCTGAAGAAAATCGGCTTTACACCTGATGCATCTGTGCAAAAAGACCCCCTGCCTTTAAAATGACTTTTCTGACTGTTATTGGAAACAACAACATTAGGATAATGGCTAGAGTGACAGTCAGAGATTCACCAGGGAGGCAAAATAAATGAAATCAATTAGGATCATAAATACTGGCTAAATGTTCCGCACCTCTCATATCAAACATTTACAGCGCAAAAATATTCAGCGTAAAAGATTGGAGAGAAAAGCCCTTCTGAGAAGTTCAAATACAAATCAAAGCTCCACTGTCTCCAGTGATGTATATACAATAAATAAAGACCAGGGGGTATTGCCAGGAAGAATGTAATGAATGGATGCAGAACAATCACGTTACACAATTTAGATTTGGTTTTATTTGAAAATCTTTTTTCTTGTTTCAGATTCTTACATCTCTCTGAAATCTGCATATTAAGCAATCACTCCCTTAAACACGCCTGTTAACAGAATGAATCATTTTAAGGTCAGCTGTCATTCCTTTAGAATTAGTCCCTAAACAGATCATACAGCAGATGGAAAAGGCCAATCTGACATGACTCTTTGGCTTAATTATAGCAATACTAAGGCAACATATGGACTTTGTAAGTGCTGCCAAATTATGTGCACGGACTATAGCTATACAGAATCATTTATTTTGCAATTGAAGGTTTTATTTCAATGGATGTATATATGTTAATGAGACAGCATTTTCAGGAATAGTACACTAAAGAAAAACCTCAAGAAACACACAGAAAAAAAACATTTTATAAAATGTGTATAATGTTGTCTCTTACCAT
Source organism: Pseudophryne corroboree (assembly GCF_028390025.1). Lineage (NCBI taxonomy): Eukaryota > Metazoa > Chordata > Amphibia > Anura > Myobatrachidae > Pseudophryne > Pseudophryne corroboree. Next base: position 303,953,655 of record NC_086451.1, on the reverse strand, counting down.
CCATGCTGGCATTGGAGAGTTGCAACTATGCAGAGGCTACATACCTCCTTTCCAGGGATTACTTAAGAGTGATGTAAAAAGGAAGATTGCAGCTACAAATGAAAGTATTACCTTTTTTTCTTCAAAGTTCTTTTTAATACATATGTGTATGCACTTAAATCCAAAGGAACCTGACAAAATATTTATGTAAACATACAAACATGAAACCGTTAGTTAATAGCAACTACAGCAATGGTTTCTTCTTTTGAATTGAATGCCTTGAATGCCGTTGCCTTGTGTGTGTGTTTGTGTGTGTGTGTGTGTGTGTGTGTGTAAAAATATATATATATATATATATATATATATATATACTGTATGTACAGACACACCGTAAATAAATTCACCACTAGTAGCAGCAGATTCTTTGTGTCCTATAAGTTGCGCAGTGGGGCCTCCATGGCTCGGACTTGTTATTCCAGCAGATCCCACAGATGCTCGATCGGATTGAGATCTGGGGTATTCCAAGTCAACACCTAGAACTCTTTGACATGTCCCTCAAACCATTCCTGAACATGTTAAGCAGTGTGGCAGGGCATATTTTCCTGCTGAACAAGGCCACTGCCATCAGGGAATACCGTTGCCATGAAGCAGTGTGCTTGGTCTGCAACAATGTTTAGGTAGGTGGTAAATGTCAAAGTACCATCCACATGAATGCCAGCATCACACTGCCGCTGTAGGCTTGCCTTCTGCCCATAGTGAATCCTGGTGCCATCTCTTTCCTAGGTAAAAAACATACATGCACTTGGCCGTCCACATGACATTCATTTGTCCATTGAAGGAGCTTTAGGATGCAGAGGTCAGCATGGGCACTCTGACCGGCCTATTGCTAAATGCAGTCCCATCATTGACGTGCGGTGAGGTGTGGCAGAGCCTTTCCTGTCATATGAACGTATTCAGGGTCAGACTGGAACACAGGGGTACAGGGAAAACCACCGGTGGGGCCCACTGCCTGAGGGCCCACCCCCTCCTCTATGGAGGTTCCAGAATGTGCACTTGTATTATACATGGTAGATATGTTGCATTACGCTGCACAAGACAACTGTGTATTTCAAGCTTCTGTGAAGGCTGGCCACACCCCCTTTGTAGGCTGGACACACCTATAAGTATGGGCCCCCTATCACTGCATTCCCCCGGTGGGCCCTTCATGCCCCAGTCCAACACTGAACGTATGAGCCAGAGTTTTGACTATGTAAAGTAGTGTATATGAAAAATACAAAGAATATATTAGAAATATATTCTTTGTCTTATTCTAATCATTTTTATAGTCACAACTCTGGAGTAAAAAGTCCATCACAGGTGAGGCAGTGCCTATGTTTTCTGCACATCTCTGATCAAAACTCACCAAATTTCCAGTAGTATATACTGCTGCACCTGTGTATAATGCCCATATGAACCCTTTGACTCATATATTGTGTGTACTGTCTCTGGTACAAACCAGTGCCATTTACCTCACTGCACTTCCCTGAGTCCCATACACTGCATTGTGTGTACTGAAACCTTTCCAACATAGCCAGCATTAACTATATCAGCAATTTGTGCCTCAGGAGCTCTTCTGTGGGATTGAACCAGATGGGTTAGCTACCCATGCGTATCAATATGCCTTGGGCGTCGATGACCCTGTCGCCAATCCACTGGTTGTCCTTCCTTGGACCACTTTTGGTAGGTACTAACCATTGCAAACTGGGAACACCCCCACAACATGTCACTTTGGAGATGTTCCGACCTGGTTGTCTGGCCATCACAATTTGGTCATTGTCAATGCTGCTCAGATCCTTGCTAATTTTTCCTAAGCAGTTTTATATAGGTAAATTCACTCTTGTGACTATGATCTGGCTTCATAGGTGAAAATAGTGTTGTAACATTATTTTAGAGTGTTAACATTATCAAGGGTCCCCTACCGACTATCAGTCAGAGTGCTGGGGAGAATAATTACTAACCTGCAGATCGCATAACAAAATGAGCCTTGCAGTGTTTGGATATCCCTGTTATAAAGGGTAAATATTAGATACACAGAAAGAAATATGTATATACTTCCTTCATTATAATTTACACAAATAGATCTATTAGTGGCAGATTTTACCTAGGGAGCGCAGTGCTCACCATTAAAATCCACAACCCTCAGTGAGCACCCATGAAGTGTACTGGCTGCACATTACCAGTGCTTTCTTCTGCTAATCACACAATGGATGTGTACTTCCAGGCGGAGGTGCATTTTTTGTCCCTGTGGCTGCCAGTCCAGACTGCAATTAGCAGAAAGAACTTTGAATGTGAAGCCACTCTCTTAATTCCACCATCCTTACCTTGTGTCTACGCTGATGCAGTCCCTAAGAAGCCATTGTGTTTTTTGTGCACATGCAGTCAGGTAGGAGCTGCAACTGATATCTACCCACTGATAAAGTACATGTTTCATATTCTGATGACCTGTAGAAGTTACACAATATAATTTAGGGTATAATTTGTGGGTTTAACGGAGTGTGTAGAAGTTGCTAATGGAAATCTACTGTCTAATCCACCTTGGTTCACAGACTGCACCAACTGTCCCCCTTCCCTCTTCAGTAGGTATATCTTTCCCATGTTTCCTTACCATTAGGTTACTTTATGATATTGAGGTTGTGTTAAAGTATTGTCTATATTTTTTCGCACAATGTTTTCTGTATCTGTGTAAACTGTTCTATTTATTCTGGGTTTTTTGTTGTTTGGTTTTTTTCTTCTTTTTTTTCTTTGCCTTATCTGTACCACAAAACCTTAACACTTTCTTGCATACAGGTCACTACAGTGGACAGCTGTTTTTAAGTCATTATCTCTTATGGAAACTCTTTTGACATTGCTAGTGCATGCTGTCCTCCTCTTTGGCCCTCTACCAAACTTAGAAGGTATGCCACCTAGTGACAGCTTTTAATTCCTATAAAAACAAAAAAGGTCATACTAGAATGGCTGAAAAAATGTCACCTGCACTTAACACTTCAGTGATTTCTGTAAAATATTTTCTCAAAGATAGCAGAGCAGGTAAAAAAAATAAATTCAAGGAAAGTAACATTTAGGGCATAATACTGTAGATTTTTTTTAAATAAACAGTCAATTTTTTTTCTCACAGTTGATGTGAAATCATATGTCCACTGCAGAGGACATCATGCAATACAAGGCGATGTCTCCACACAGATGCAAAAATGGGAGATGGTACATTTGGGTGTTTTTTCAGTTTCTTGATTTGACTTGGCATCTGTATTGATGTGATATGGCTGCTGTATTGAATGCCTGGATTCAATAACAAGAATCACTTGTATTTCCAAATATCCATTGATTGATCAATGCTGGTTCTATGGAGCACCAATGAAGAGGAAGACCAAGTGATTCAACACCTCCGTCAAAGTGCAGTGCCATGTCAATGACACCCTATGAAATCAGGTTCCATGTAGTAAATCACTGGCCAAAGCATACTGATGCAAAACATGGTGCCACAATGCATGTAAACCTAAGTACATTAACATGCAGTGAATTGAGCGTTTGTGTCCAGGGTGCTTCTCCAACTTTCATACTAAGGGAAGTATCCAATTAGCTGCTTTCAATTATAGCAGCTAATGGATTCCCCAAAGGGCTATCCAATTAGCCCTGTTAGCCGTCACTTACTGGTGATTGTGCTTCATGTGTCTCAGACATGCAAAACAAAATCCCCGTTAACCAGCCTTTACAGCCCCACTTTTTAGTGAAAACACATGGATCTGGTAACTTATCTGGGATCCCATGTGTTTCACACAAAAGCAGGTCATTTTTTGCCCCCACCCCAAAAAATGGGCTGTAATTGGATAGGGATAATGGCCACTTTGGGGGGGGGGGGGGGGGGGGGGAACAAAATTAGCTCTGGTAATTCGATACCACCCTTAGCGTTAACATCAGTCTAATTTAGTTTTTGGAAAAGAGTAAGTGGCCTATTTATTAACATTATTTTTACTAAAAAAAAAGTGTAACACTGTGTTTTCACCCTTTTCACATTATTATAGTATCACTTAAAAGTATTGCGGGGCTTTTGGAGCAGTTTTCTTTAAAAACTGCTCCAAACCCTTTGATTCACTTTTTTCTAGTAATCAGGTCGCATTTCCTATACTTGTAATGGGAAATGCAATCTGGAGTGAATTTACAAAAAAAAAAACCCTGCAATGAGCCCTGCAATAATTACGCCAGCTCCAGCAAGCTCTGTCCCTGCATGTGATAATTGATACATCCATGCACTGTAATCAATTATTGCAGTGCGGATTGGGTGAATTTTATCGCATGCCATCTGCAACTTTGGAAGTGGATGGTGATAAATTGGCCCCTAATTTCTAGTTACATTATAAATTAAAGTAAATGAAAATATTTGTGTTATAAATACTGGGGACATTTGTGTTTCTAGATGAATATAATCATAAACAGGCATAAAATATGTATTGTTTTCAACTTAGAGGTTTTTTTTGCTTCTGGAGAAAAAAACAAGGCTACATGATAAGAACAAATTGGAACCATACCATACATTTGTTTTTTCATTTTACCTTACTTTTATGCAAAAAAAAGAAAAAGAAAAAACTTTCATGGTTAAAATACTGTTCCATTATAATAGGGAAATTTTTTATATCACAGATGCATTATGTCCACTCCAGGAGACACGTGTATAACTTATTTAGTTTTAGGCAATAAAGACTAATAAAAAACTTTGTTACATAATCTTGCATTAGGTTATCATAATTCATGCATGAAACGGTTAATTAAGAATAGAAAAATAAAGTTGCTAATGAAAAACTGCTTAAACAACACAGGTCGGTATCCTATTAGCTGCGGTAAATTAGGTATCACCCAGGGCTATCATATTATCAAATGGGACTTTCCGCGTCAACCCCATTACTTTGGTCGGTTTAGCAGCTTTGCGTGGATAAACCCAACCTCTCTGGCCACGTCAAGCGTGATTACAAAGCAAAATTGAATATGTCCCCCCCCCCCCCCCCGATCTTCCATAACTTTAGATGAAAGATCGGGAGCTATAAACTGTTGAATATTGCTCACAGAGTTACAGTTAGAAAACCACTGCAGGCTGCAGCCCTGTTAAAAGTGAAAGAACTACAGTACCTTGTCCACTCTGCTACAGACAGCTAATGCCAGGGATATCCAGGGACTGTGGCACTGCAATTTTCAACATGAAGGACCTGTCCCCTACTGCACAGTGTTACTTGTGGCCTTGGGTAGTGAGGCCATGATTCATAGTGAATCGCCTCATCACGCCTGCCGCATATACTTGGATAAGGAAGTGGGCAGGATACTCGTGTATGGTTGGCTCTTCCATAGTATCTCCCCAAAGTCTGAGGTCACCTAGACATTAATCAGCTGGGAGTGCCGCCATTTCTGTTACTGAGACATTACTTGTACAGCCCATGTGTATTAATCCACTAGATGTCACGGAAACCCACAGTTCTAGAAGTACCTCCCATCTAACATGCCATTCCACCAAAGATGAGTCAGATACAATGTAGGAATATTTAATTCTATATACTATCAGGTATCTCATGCATATTATTCAGCTCAGTAATAGACATATTTGACACATATTAATTTGAAATAGTAACTTTGCTTGGTCTTTAAGAATAAATAGGATAATATTTCAGAACAGTTTCCAATTAAATTTTCTTATTTAAACATAAGTGAAAGATGGCTGCTGCGTTGTGTTGTAAGCAATATTCGAGTCATTTGTAACAAACAATTGTGGTAATAAATGTCTGTATTGCCACTTAGCAACACATGCAACGCAATATACAGTATCTGAATATATAATTTAATTTGTAAATGCAAATGCACTGACTGAAAGAAACATATATTAGCTTCCGTCACCTGTGCAGAAACTCACTGACGAACAAATTTGTCAATTAATTTTTGTCTTACAGATTCCAGGATACCAAGTCAACCAAGTACAATTTATAGAAGCCATTTATATGTTGCTGGGTATTTTTTATTATTATTTTTTTTTTTTTCGTGGTGGTTTTGTTTATTTGTAGTTAATTAAATGTGCAGACATTTTGCCACTAATTGAATAATAAAATGAACACTGTGGAGAAAAGTATGTTTTGATAGCTTATTTACAGCAAATTGGAGACATAGTTTTGAAAGCCATTTACTTTCGTTAGCTCGTGTTATTAAATGAAAATGTTGTTACAGTTAAATAAGAGCCGCAATGTTGGCAGTTCTAGAGCACCGCATCAGATTGTATGTGCAAAGTCTTCTGATTTTATGCGTTGCAATCTCAGCTTGATGATTTTATGCACATTTACAAGCCGATAAAAATAAGTGAGTCTATTTAGAAATATGGCAGATTTAGCAAACAGAAACGCCATATAATGAAAAGAGAGCTCATGTGTGTGGATTCTATTCTGAGAGAACTGCGGGAAGTAACATCAAAAGTCAAGAAGGAAGTCTCGACAATGTTAAACTTCTAACAGACCTATTGTATCCTTATAGAAAATCCAAGTGTGTCTTTTCCACAATATGGAGAAAAAAAATATAATACAGTATGTGCATTACATCAGGATAACAGGGGTAATTCAGAGTTGATCGCAGCAGCAAATTTGTTAGCAGTTGGGCAAAACCATTTGCACTGCAGGTGGGGCATATGTAACATGTGCAGAAAGAATTTGATTTGGGTGGGTTATTTTGTTTCTGTGCAGGGTAAATACTGTCTGCTTTGTTTTTACACTGCAATTTAGATTTCACACAAATCTAACTCTCTCTGCACATGTTATATCTACGCCCCCCCCCTGCAGTGCACATGGTTTTGCCCAACTGGTAACAAATTTGCTGCTGTGATCAACTCTGAATTAGGCCCAACAACAGTTGGGAAAGGTACATCCTGCTGCTGCCAAAACTCCTGACCTATCACAATAACTATTGGGATATAGTTAAAGGTTTGCATTACCTTTAAGATTGTCATGATTAGGTCACTAGTAACAGCATACACCCCAACATTTACTATCCTGGATCTGGGACTCCTGTGCACATCCTAAAATGTCACTCTTCTGTTTCTGTGGGGGTATGACTAGCGCTCCGGGAGCTGCATGCATGTTCCGAGGCCCTCTCACTTGGCATGAATTCCGCAACTGTGAGTCACGCTTCCATTTCTGTTACTGTGGGGGTATGCCCTGTGCTCCGGGAGCTGCTGGCAGGTTCCCAGTCCCTCTCTCCTGTCGTGAATAGACGATGTGTGCAAGTGTACAGCAACTATTTACCGCTGCTCTGCAAAGCGAGAGACATGGGGTCTCCCTAAAGAGACTCTGAGGCACAAATTGCTGATATAGTTAATGTTGGCTATGCTGGAAAGGTTTCAGAACACAGTGCATCAAAGCTTGCTGCATATGGGACTGCGTATAGCCACAGACCAGTCAGTACCCATGCTGAGCAATGTCCGCCTCCTATTAGCAATGGGGCAGATGAAGGTACTGTACAGTTTTAGGCCGCCACATAAAAATAGGCCCATTACCATGGCAGCGTTATGATGACTATCTTCCTAGCTGGCCGCAGTCGGCCATGAAAGTATTACAATTGTTTTTCTAGTTTTCTCACAAAATGATGCATCTTTTCTGTTTGTATCTATTTAGGAAGACAGTGAGGCTGATAGTGTTGGAGGCGCACACATATGTGGCTCTGACCACACCTAGACAATACTGTCACAGCCAGAGGAGGATTTACCGCAAGGCAACCAAAGCGGCTGCTTAGGACCCTATTGGTCTCAGAGGACCATGCTGGTCCCAGGGGGCCCGCCAACATGGCTGTATAAAGGGCATTTCTGGTGGACCATGAGGTTCAACGAAATTGTCTAAAAGCTGGGCTGGCTAAATACTCCCAGCAGGATGCACTAATGTAATTGGGTGTAACTGGATTTACCACTAGACAACTAAAGCAGCCACAAGGGCTCGCGGGTTTCAGGGGACTTGCCAACAGATCATAGAGTCGGAAGGGCATTTCTAATTTCTGCCAAAAATGTCCAAATGCTGGTCTGGCTGAATACTCCCGGCAGGATGTCAGTGATTACACAGCTGTTGGATGCCGGCTCCAGCACATGCCTGTGTCTCAAGTCCTGCAGTACTATGTGTGTGACCAGTCATGACACAAATGTTCCAGTGTACTTTATTACAGTATTATTTTAATTTTATATAACATCCACCTACAGTACTTCAAATTGAATTCAGGCGGGGGTGGGGATGGGAAGGCGGGCAGTGGACAGTGTTATTTTAAGTAAAGTGTCTAACATCTGCCTGCTACAATCATGACTGGGGAGGAGGCACACACTGACTTGTGATATATCAATATGCTATAGTACTCTATTTTAAGTACTACCATGTATGGGAAATGCCTGCTACAATCAGTGGGGCACAGATGTAATTAATACAGTTACACTGACTGAGGGGAGTAATAATGAGTAGTATAAGGTATCAGGGACCTACTAGGCTTCTACACTCAGTAAGGGGGGAGAGGGACTCTATATATAATGCAGACAACACTAATGTAATTGGGTGTAATAATAAGTATTATAAGGTATGGGTGTCTGCATAATATATCAGTGCCCCCCTCCCCACATACACACACACTGATTGTAGCACATTGCCTATCCACTATTAGCAGGTCCCACATCCCTTATAATATCCATTACTGCACCCCTCAGTCAGTGACTGCATTGACCATATATCAGTGCCTTTAGTGTGACTCCATTATATGAGGTCTGACAATTAAGTTAGTGAACTGGCTACCGTGCAGTAGTGGATTTACCACTAGACAACCAAAGCAGCCACAAGGGCCCAGCGGGTTGCAGGGGGCTCGCCGACAGACCATGGAGTTGGGGGGGCATTTCTAATTTCAGACGAAAATGTCCAAGTGCTGGTCTGGCTGAATACTCCCAGCAGGCTGTCAGTGACTAGATAGCTGCCAGGTGTGACGGTGTAATGGTTAGCATTAGTGCCTGACAACACTCAGGTCATGGTTTAGTTCCCACGATGACCATAACTGTGTGGAGTTTGTATATTCTCCTCGTGCTTGCATGGGTTTCCTCCAGGTACTCCTGTTTCCTCCCACAATCCAAAAATATAATGACAGGTTAATTGGCTCCCAACAAAAATTAACCCTAGCCTGAATGTGTACATATGGTAGGGAGTATAGATTGTAAGCTCCAATGGGCCAAGTGATGTGAATGGCCAAATGTTCTCTGTAAAGCACTGCAGTATATGTGCGTGCTATATAAATAGCTGGTAATAAATAATAATCAATACACTAGTACACTACCATCCGCCTGCTATAAACGGCTGGGAGCAGATTGGGGAGCATACACTGACTGGGAGGTGGTATAATGTCCAATGACTTGTCTTCAACAATTTGTGGGGGATGTGGCACACTGAGGATTATTTGAGGAAGGGGGACACCAAATCGGTAACTTGCTTAGGGCCCCCTGAGGTCTAAATCCACCTCTGGGCACAGCCATGCATTAGTTGTCTATCCTCCTGCATTGCCTGGAAGACCCCAGGAACTATGGGAAATCTCCCGCTGCCCTGGGACGGTAGGTGAAGCTCCCAGAATCCAGAGTGCTGCTCTGCCTATGTCAGAGTGTGTATGTGTAATTCATACCAGCCCACTATTGCTTTTCCTCTGAGCGGGCCAGAGCTGTCTGCACACATTGAGGGCAGCCCAGTAGTCACCTTTACTGGACAGGCAGCCTGGCAGCGAATGAGATTGCGGTTATACTGCCTGTCATTACAGCAGGATGTGCTGCTCTCAATGATGCTGGGAAAGAGGAGCAGAAATAGCACATGATATGCCCCTCAAGCTGGTCAGTATTTGGCGGAGTGTGCGTCTAGATGTAACAGGATTCCAGGGTGAGTTTTTTATGTGTGCACCACATGGGAACCACTAGTACGGACTATCATATTGTCCACAGCAGGATCATGCAGCGAATGCCTATTGTTTTATAGTGGTAGTGCAGCACTGCTGTGTGTACTCAGTTTAGTTAGGGGGCATAGACCTCTTCTAGTGCATATGCCCCTTGAGTGCTGATGCCTTATCCTCATCTAAGTAAGTGGTGCCTGAGCACCTATCATTCTCCCACTGCTTCTGTCATCTTTGTAATTTCCAAGTTTCTGTGTGTGAGTGAATGTGAATCTATCAATGTGCAGAGCCCGCACATCTCAATGATCTGGAAAATGCATGTGTAAATAAAACATGTATAAAAACTTTTTCAGTCGATTGTACTGTAATGAAAATTAATAAACTGGGCAAATAACTAAGGTCTCTTAAAGCAATTTACAGTACTTCATGTGATCCTAAACTCATGCATTCTCTCTTTGTAAAATCCCACTTATTATTGTGTGTTTTTAAGTGTATGTCTTTTCTTTAGGAGTTTATGACCTTTCTTATGCCACATTTGTGTGCCTGTCTGCCTACCTTTTTCCTAATATTATATTTATACCTCCTGCGCCAACCATCAGCCCCCAAACCCACTTTTCCTTTTACCCTGCACAGTCTCACACTAATCTTCCAGTTCTTCCCTCTTCGTCCCTTAACATTCTCCTTGTCTGCTGGATGAACAGAGAGTCACACATGTCCATCACTGTCACTTGTCTAACTCTAATTTTACTGAACATTAAACTTACAAACCTATATAAGTCCTTTTCGCCAAGCTCTAAGGGGCCCATTTATTATATATCAGGTTCTAGACCCAATAATTAGAATGTCTTATTACCCCTATTCGAGACCCAAGATGTTTTAAAAATCACATCCAATGACAGGGGCTTTGATAGGAATTCCTCACTGCGATGTGTAAAATAAAGTGATCGTATCAGAGATTGCGTTATTTTATGCTGCAGGACCTACTGTGCATGCGCGAGTGGCTATTACCAGAGAGGGATCCATAGTATACCTCTCCCAGTAAATTATGTGATCTGTATATGATAATATTATGCAATATGTAGTTTATGGCTGGATCTTGACACACCCCTTTGGTTGGAGCAAGACACACCTGCTAGATTGCACATGTGGCACTGTCATCTCCCTGAAATTATCTTTCAAAAGTAGGTACTGTAGGTATGGTCACTGCTCCTCCCTGATTCAGTATAGAGCAGACCATTTTCAGCCCCTGGCCCATGTGATCTCTAATCTGGCCATGTCCCCAGGCCCGCAATTTGTAAAAAAAAATCCTAAAAGGCCCTCGCAGCAGACTGTCCTCCACAGATTCGTGCCCCTAACAGTAATATCTACCATTCCTGCCAACAGGTATTCAGTCCTACAGTAGGATATGATATAGGATATGCTACACAAGGCAATGTCTCTGCAAGCCCTTTCCTACTACCCTACGCCTTCTCTCTTACGGGGGGTACTCACGGAGCGATATTCTAAGCAATCTGACTAGATTGCTTAGCATATAAGGCTGATCGCTCCGTGTGTACCCCTTACAGCGATAGCGATGCGCAGCCCCGCGCATCGTTATCGCTGCTGCTAGATTGGCCTGCCGTGCAGGCCAATCTGCCTCCCCTGCGGTGCACATGGTTTTGCCCAATTGCTAACAGAATTCCTGCTGCGATCAACTTGGAATTACCCCCCATGTGAACTGCAGGGGGGGGTGGGGGGGGGGGCAGATATAACATGTGCAGAGAGAGTTAGATTTGGGTGGGGGGTGTTCAAACTGAAATCTAATTTGCAGTGTAAAAATAAAGCAGCCAGTATTTACCCTGCACAGAAACAATATAACCCACCCACATCTACCTCTCTCTGCACATGTTATATCTGCCCCCCCCCCCTGCAGTGCACATGGTTTTGCCAAACTGCTAACAAATTTGCTGCTGCGATCAACTCTGAATTACCCCCAATGATCATTTGCATATAAGTGGCAACTGTTAGTGCAGGCATTCCCAACCACGGCCCTCAAGGCACACCAACAGTGCAGGTTTTAGTGATATCCAGGCTGCAGCACAGATGGTTAAATTAAAAAAACTGAGCTACTAATTAAGTCACCTGTGCTGAAGCCTGGATATCACAAAAACAGTGTGCCTTGAGGACCGTGGTTGGGAATGCCTGTGTTAGATATACTGTCAATGCAATTAAATGCCATTTTTTCTAAAAAACCTACAGTGGTATGTAATGCCGCCCGAGTCCGGCGGCTGTGCGGGATTCCATCCGAACTCAGACTTTTTTTTAAAGGGGCAATTTTTTACAAGGCAAAACCATGCCTTGTACGTGATTGCCCCTTTAAAAAAACATCCACGTTCGGCCAGCATCCGGCACAGCCGGTGGACTCGGGCAGCATTACATCCCGCCGCTGGTGTCCTTCACTGCTCAAGTGGAATGATTGACGTTATGCAGAGGGCATGATAAAGTATGGGCCATAACTACATAGGAGTACAGCCTGTCTGAGAAACACAAAAGTAATGGGCCGCTCCATTGTGCATAGCGAAAAGCAGGAGCGCAGGCAGACCAGGGATCTCCACAGCAGCTTCAATAATAATACTTTAATACATGCAGCCTCCGAAACAAACAAATACACATTCCAAAATTCAAAATCACACATTATGGGGTCCCCTACTGAGATAATGACATATGTATTATATATTATGTGTATATATAGATACAGTATATAGATATATAATATAATATATATGTATAAGTGTCATTATCTCAGTAGGGGAACCAAAAATGTGTGATTTTGAATTTTGGATAAGGGATACTCAACCTGTATATAGAAAATATATTAAAGCGTAACACAACCAAGTGATTAAGAATTAAACATCAGTGGAGCAAATCAAGAGAATGCCTTTAGACTACGCATATTGCACTGTACATAATTCATTTCCAGTTGGGAAATCTATTCTGTTAAAAATGGAGGAGGGCAAAACTCTGTACATTACAGTATCTCATTAAGTCCATCTGATTAATAAATGACTAATGCTTATTAGACATTATGTCCAGGGATTGGCCAGAAAAATTATGAAAACTTGAGGCCACTGGAAGAGTTTTAATACAGTTCACAAATTAATAGACGCAATAGTCTACATACAGTATTACAGACACTAAAAAATAAGAATTTACTTACCGATAATTCTATTTCTCGTAGTCCGTAGTGGATGCTGGGGACTCCGTAAGGACCATGGGGATTAGCGGCTCCGCAGGAGACTGGGCACAAAAGTAAAGCTTTAGAACTACCTGGTGTGCACTGGCTCCTCCCCCTATGACCCTCCTCCAAGCCTCAGTTAGGATACTGTGCCCGGACGAGCGTACACAATAAGGAAGGATTTTGAATCCCGGATAAGACTCATACCAGCCACACCAATCACACCGTACAACTCGTGATCTAAACCCAGTTAACAGCATGATAACAGAGGAGCCTCTAGAAAAGATGGCTCACTACAGCAATAACCCAATTTTTTGGTAACAATAACTATGTACCAGTATTGCAGACAATCCGCACTTGGGATGGGCACCCAGCATCCACTACGGACTACGAGAAATAGAATTGTCGGTAAGTAAATTCTTATTTTCTCTAACGTCCTAAGTGGATGCTGGGGACTCCGTAAGGACCATGGGGATTATACCAAAGCTCCCAAACGGGCGGGAGAGTGCGGATGACTCTGCAGCACCAAATGAGAGAACTCCAGGTCCTCCTCAGTCAGGGTATCAATTTTGTAGAATTTTACAAACGTATTTGCTCCTGACCAAGTAGCTGCTCGGCAAAGTTGTAAAGCCGAGACCCCTCGGGCAACCGCCCAAGATGAGCCCATCTTCCTTGTGGAGTGGGCATTTATAGATTTTTGGCTGTGGCAGGGCTGCCACAGAATGTGCAAGCTGAATTGTACTACAAATCCAACGAGCAATAGTCTGCTTAGAAGCAGGAGCACCCAGCTTGTTGGGTGCATACAGGATAAACAGCGAGTCAGATTTTCTGACTCCAGCCGTCCTGGAAATATATATTTTCAGGGCCCTGACAACGTCTAGCAACTTGGAGTCCTCCAAGTCCCTAGTAGCCGCAGGCACCACAATAGGTTGGTTCAGGTGAAACGCTGAAACCACCTTAGGGAGAAACTGAGGACGAGTCCTCAATTCCGCCCTGTCCGAATGGAAAATCAGATAAGGGCTTTTACAGGAAAAAGCCGCCAATTCTGACACACGCCTGGCCCAGGCCAGGGCCAACAGCATGACCACTTTCCATGTGAGATATTTTAACTCCACAGATTTAAGTGGTTCAAACCAATGTGACTTTTGGAACCCAAAAACTACATTGAGATCCCAAGGTGCCACTGGAGGCACAAAAGGAGGCTGTATATGCAGTACCCCTTTTACAACGTCTGAACTTCAGGGACTGAAGCTAGTTCTTTTTGGAAGAAAATTGACAGGGCCGAAATTTGAACCTTAATGGACCCCAATTTCAGGCCCATAGACACTCCTGTTTGCAGGAAATGTAGGAATCGACCCAGTTGAATTTCCTCCGTCGGGCCTTACTGGCCTCGCACCACGCAACATATTTTCGCCAAATGCGGTGATAATGTTTTGCGGTTACATCCTTCCTGGCTTTGATCAGGATAGGGATTACTTCATCCGGAATGCCTTTTTTCCTTCAGGATCCGGCGTTCAACCGCCATGCCGTCAAACGCAGCCGCGGTAAGTCTTGGAACAGACAGGGTCCTTGCTGGAGCAGGTCCCTTCTTAGAGGTAGAGGCCACGGATCCTCCGTGAGCATCTCTTGAAGTTCCGGTTACCAAGTCCTTCTTGGCCAATCCGGAGCCACGAATATAGTGCTTATTCCTCTCCATCTTATCAATCTCAGTACCTTGGGTATGAGAGGCAGATGAGGGAACACATACACTGACTGGTACACCCACGGTGTTACCAGAGCGTCTACAGCTATTGCCTGAGGGTCCCTTGACCTGGCGCAATACCTGTCGAGTTTTTCCCAACGGTTTATAATCATGTGGAAGACTTCTGGGTGAAGTCCCCACTCTCCCGGGTGGAGGTCGTGTCTGCTGAGGAAGTCTGCTTCCCAGTTGTCCACTCCCGGAATTGCTGACAGTGCTATCACATGATTTTCCGCCCAGCGAAGAATCCTTGCAGCTTCTGCCATTGCCCTCCTGCTTCTAGTGCCACCCTGTCTGTTTACGTGGGTGACTGCCGTGATGTTGTCCGACTGGATCAACACCGGCTGACCTTGAAGCAGAGGTCTTGCTAAGCTTAGAGCATTGTAAATGGCCCTTAGCTTCAGGATATTTATGTGAAGTGATGTCTCCAGGCTTGACCATAAGCCCTGGAAATTCCTTCCCTGTGTGACTGCTCCCCAGCCTCGCAGGCTGGCATCCGTGGTCACCAGGACCCAGTCCTGAATGCCGAATCTGCGGCCCTCTAGAAGATGAGCACTCTGCAACCAACACAGGAGGGACACCCTTGTTCTTGGTGACAGGGTTATCCGCTGATGCATCTGAAGATGCGACTCGGACCATTTGTCCAGCAGGTCCCACTGGAAAGTTCTTGCGTGGAATCTGCCGAATGGGATTGCTTCATAGGAAGCCACCATTTTACCCAGAACCCTTGTGCATTGATGCACTGAGACTTGGCTCGGTTTTAGGAGGTTCCTGACTAGCTCGGATAACTCCCTGGCTTTCTCCTCCGGGAGAAACACCTTTTTCTGGACTGTGTCCAGGATCATCCCTAGGAACAGAAGACGAGTCGTCGGAACCAGCTGCGATTTTGGAATATTGAGAATCCAATCGTGCTGCCGCAACACTACCTGAGATAGTGCTACACCGACTCCAACTGTTCCCTGGATCTTACCCTTATCAGGGAATCGTCCAAGTAAGGGATAACTAAAATTCCCTTCCTTTGAAGGAATATCATCATTTCGGCCATTACCTTGGTAAAGACCCGGGGTGCCGTGGACCATCCATACGGCAGCGTCTGAACTGATAGTGACAGTTCTGTACCATAAACCTGAGGTACCCTTGGTGAGAAGGGTAAATTTGGACATGAAGGTAAGCATCCTTGATGTCCCGAGACATCATGTAGTCCCTTTCTTCCAGGTTCGCAATCACTGCTCTGAGTGACTCAATCTTGAATTTGAACCTCTGTATGTAAGTGTTCAAAGATTTTAGATTTAGAATCGGTCTCACCGAGCCGTCCGGCTTCGGTACCACAACAGTGTGGAATAATACCCCGTTCCCTGTTGCAGGAGGGGTACCTTGATTATCACCTGCTGGGAATACAGCTTGTGAATGGCTTCCAAAACTGTCTCCCTGTCAGAAGGAGACATCGGTAAAGCCGACTTTAGGAAACGGCGAGGGGGAGACGTCTCGAATTCCAATTTGTACCCCTGAGATATCACCTGAAGGATCCAGGGGTCTACTTGCGAGTGAGCCCACTGCGCGCTGAAATTCATTGAGACGGGCCCCCCACCGTGCCTGATTCTGCTTGTAAAGCCCCAGCGTCATATTGAGGGCTTGGCAGAGGCGGGAGAGGGTTTCTGTTCCTGGGAACTGGCTGATTTCTGCAGCCTTTTTTCCTCTCCCTCTGTCACGGGCAGAAATGAGGAACCTTTTGCCCGCTTGTCCACGAAAAGACTGCGCCTGATAATACGGCGTCTTCTCATGTTGAGAGGCGACCTGGGGTACAAACGTGGATTTCCCAGCTGTTGCCGTGGCCACCAGGTCAGAAAGACCGACCCCAAAAACTCCTCCCCTTAATAAGGCAATACTTCCAAATGCCGTTTGAAATCCGCATCACCTGACCACTGTCGTGTCCATAACCCTCTACCGGTAGAAATGGACAACGCACTTAGACTTGATGCCAGTCGGCAAATATTCCGCTGTGTATCACGCATATATAGAAATGCATCTTTTAAATGCTCTATAGGCAAACATATACTGTCCCTATCTAGGGTATCAATATTTTCAGTCAGGGAATCCGACCACGCCAACCCAGCACTGCACATCCAGGCTGAGGCGATTGCTGGTCGCAGTATAACACCAGTATGTGTGTAAATACATTTTAGGATACCCTCCTGCTTTCTATCAGCAGGATCCTTAAGGGCGGCCATCTCAGGAGAGGGTAGAGCCCTTACAAGCGTGTGAGCGCTTTATCCACCCTAGGGGGTGTTTTCCTCACACACCTCATTTAATTTCTCAGATTCAGGAAAACTACAGGTAGTTTTTCCTCACCGAACATAATACCCCTTTTTGGTGGTACTCGTATTATCAGAAATGTGTAAAACATTTTTCATTGCCTCCATCATGTAACGTGTGGCCCTACTGGAAGTCACATTTGTCTCTTCACCGTTGACACTGGAGTCAGTATCCGTGTCGGCGTCTATATCTGCCATCTGAGGTAACGGGCGCTTTAGAGCCCCTGACGGCCAATGAGACGTCTGGACAGGCACAAACTGAGTAGCCGGCTGTCTCATGTCAACCACTGTCTTTTTTATACAGAGCTGACACTGTCACGTAATTCCTTCCAACAGTTCATCCACTCAGGTGTCGACCCCCTAGGGGGTGACATCACTATTACAGGCAATCTGCTCCGTCTCCACATCATTTTTCTCCTCATACATGTCGACACAAACGTACCGACATACAGCACACACACAGGGAATGCTCTGATAGAGGACAGGACCCCACTAGCCCTTTGGGGAGACAGAGGGAGAGTTTGCCAGCACACACCAGAGCGATATATATATATATATATAGGGATAACCTTATATAAAAGTGTTTTTCCCCTTATAGCTGCTGTATCTTTTATACTGCGCGTAATTAGTGCCCCCCCTCTCTTTTTTATGTAGTGACTGCAGGGGAGAGCCATGGAGCTTCCCTCCAACGAAGCTGTGAGGGAAAATGGCGCCAGTGTGCTGAGGAGATAGGCTCCGCCCCCTTATCGGCGGCCTTATCTCCCGTTTTTCTAAGTATTCTGGCAGGGGTTAAATGCATCCATATAGCCCAGGAGCTATATGTGATGCATTTTTTGCCATCCAAGGTGTTTTTATTGCGTCTCAGGGCGCCCCCCCCCCAGCGCCCTGCACCCTCAGTGACCGGAGTGTGAAGTGTGCTGAGAGCAATGGCGCACAGCTGCAGTGCTGTGCGCTACCTTGTTGAAGACAGGACGTCTTCTGCCGCCGATTTTCCGGACCTCTTCTGTCTTCTGGCTCTGTAAGGGGGCCGGCGGCGCGGCTCTGGGACCCATCCATGGCTGGGCCTGTGATCGTCCCTCTGGAGCTAATGTCCAGTAGCCTAAGAAGCCCAATCCACTCTGCACGCAGGTGAGTTCGCTTCTTCTCCCCTTAGTCCCTCGATGCAGTGAGCCTGTTGCCAGCAGGTCTCACTGAAAATAAAAAACCTAAAACTAAACTTTTCACTAAGCAGCTCAGGAGAGCCACCTAGTGTGCACCCTTCTCGTTCGGGCACAGAAATCTAACTGAGGCTTGGAGGAGGGTCATAGGGGGAGGAGCCAGTGCACACCAGGTAGTTCTAAAGCTTTACTTTTGTGCCCAGTCTCCTGCGGAGCCGCTAATCCCCATGGTCCTTACGGAGTCCCCAGCATCCACTTAGGACGTTAGAGAAATATGAATAGTTAGCCAAACACAGAGCAATCCATTCTACTAGACAAAATGTCATCAGCCAGTCCTACACATATAAACAATTTAAGGGAGACATTTACTAAGCAGTGATAAGAGCGGAGAAGTGAGTCAGTGGAGAAGTTGCCCATGGCAAACAATCAGCACTGAAGTAACATCTACAATTTTGTTACTATAAAATTATACAGAGGTGCTGATTGGTTGATAGGGCAACTTCTCCACTGACTCACTTCTCTGCTCTTATCACTGCTTAGTAAATGTCCCCCTTAAAACTGTTGTGGAGGCTAAATTGAGTCCACAAATCATATCACTCACATGCTGATAGAGGTGGTAGATTCATTCGGCCTTGAATCTATTGGATAAAGGGGGTCATTCCGAGTTGTTCGCTTGTTGCCGATTTTCGCAACGGAGCGATTAAGGCGAAAATGTGCATGCGCATGGTACGCAGTGCGCATGCGCTAAGTATTTTAGCACAAAACTTAGTAGATTTACTCACGTCCGAATTAAGAATTTCCATCGTTGAAGTGATCGGAGTGTGATTGACAGGAAGTGGGTGTTTCTGGGCGGAAACTGACCGTTTTCTGGGAGTGTGCGGAAAAACGCAGGCGTGCCAGGATAAAACGCGGGAGTGTCTGGAGAAACGGGGGAGTGGCTGGCCGAATGCAGGGCGTGTATGTGACGTCAAACCAGGAACGAAACGGGCTGAGCTGATCGCTTTGTAGGAGTAAGTCTCGAGCTACTCAGAAATTGCTAAGAATTTTCTATTCGCAATTCTGCTAATCTTTCATTCGCAATTCTGCTAAGCTAAGATACACTCCCAGAGGGCGGCGGCCTAGCGTGTGCAATGCTGCTAAAATCTGCTAGCGAGCGAACAACTCGGAATGACCCCCAAAATCTGAATTGACTTTATCAAATATTTGTCTGGCAATATGGGACCATTTAAAGTACAATGGCTGCCCAATGTGATTTAAAAATAAATAAACAAATAACAACTAAATGCAATTGCGTATTGGCAAATTAAGATGTAAGAGTCTAATTTAGCATTGATCGTTAATTAGAGAATTCGCAAATCGAGCGATTTTAAAATGACTGCACATGCATAGCATTCACATTGCGTACGTGCATGGGGTAATAGCGACAGAAAATGTGTACAGATCAAAAACACAATGTAGCCGCTGTTTGACTGACAGGTAGCCGCCATTTCTGGATGGAAACGTGACATTTTCTGGGTGTGTCAGAAAAAACACAGGCATGCCCAGGCATTTTTGGGGAGAGTCTCTGAAGTCTGCGCAGACCACTTCCAGCCAGTCTCAGCCGCAGATTAGTGGCAGCCTCAGACCTACTTACATTTGCTCAGATGGCAAAGATTCTTCGATGTTACGGAATTTGTGTATGCATCTGCGAAAGGATAGCGATCTGTGATGCATTCGCAATATTATGCCACATTATAGTGCCCTCCAGTTCATTTTATACCACTTTACAAGTCAGGGGCATTACGGGTCCACGGGTCATAATAACTAGGTAAATCATATGCCCCAAGGCAAAAGTTTGTAAGGGCCCTTATGTATCTTCCAATGGTGAAAAATGTATATAACTCATGTACAATAACAGTGACAGGAAAGGTGTACCCCATAGCAGCTGCACTCCCTGCAACTATAGTAACTAAGCCCTTGTACAGTATATAAGATATGTAACTGTGACAGGAAAGATAGCCCCTCCCAGCTCTGGGCCCCATAGCAGCTGCACTCCTTGTAACTATGGTAACTAAGCCCTTGTACAGTATATAAGATATGTAACTGTGACAGGAAAGATAGCCCCTCCCAGCTCTGGGCCCCATAGCAGCTACACTCCTTGTAACTATGGTAACTAAGCCCTTGTACAGTATATAAGATATGTAATTGTGACAGGAAAGATAGCCCCTCCCAGCTCTGGGCCCCATAGCAGCTGCACTCCTTGTAACTATGGTAACTAAGCCCTTGTACAGTATATAAGATATGTAAGTGTGACAGGAAAGATAGCCCCTCCCAGCTCTGGGCCCCATAGCAGCTGCACTCCTTGTAACTATGGTAACTAAGCCCTTGTACAGTATATAAGATATGTAACTGCGACAGGAAAGATAGCCCCTCCCAGCTCTGGGCCCCATAGCAGCTGCACTCCTTGTAACTATGGTAACTAAGCCCTTGTACAGTATATAAGATATGTAACTGTGACAGGAAAGATAGCCCCTCCCAGCTCTGGACCCCATAGCAGCTGCACTCCTTGTAACTATGGTAACTAAGCCCTTGTACAGTATATAAGATATGTAACTGTGACAGGAAAGATAGCCCCTCCCAGCTCTGGGCCCCATAGCAGCTGCACTCCTTGTAACTATGGTAACTAAGCCCTTGTACAGTATATAAGATATGTAACTGTGACAGGAAAGATAGCCCCTCCCAGCTCTGAGCCCCATAGCAGCTGCACTCCTTGTAACTATGGTAACTAAGCCCTTGTACAGTATATAAGATATGTAACTGTGACAGGAAAGATAGCCCCTCCCAGCTCTGGGCCCCATAGCAGCTGCACTCCTTGCAACTATGGTAGCTACGCCCCTTGGCCCTAAGTAAGGTGTCTATTCCATACTGTTGTATCCAACTCACTGAGAATAACAGCAGTGGATACAAAATCTTCAGAGCAATTCAACATTGCTCCAATGTGGAGACAACTAATCTTAAAATCACCCATTCCCATGATTCCTATCACTTTTACTTTTGTGGGGAAGGAGCAGGGAACAGGAATCAGCTCCATCTGAAGATGGCGAAGGTTCCCACAATCAAGCACCATAACTATAGTATTTTCAGACGTTTGATGAATTATTGTATGGGTACAGAAGGACAGATGAGGAGTGAAAGGTAAGCAGGAGATACTGTATCTGTGATATCTCCTGCATTGCTTTTATAATGAATGATATGTCTCTGCACTTTCTCTGTCTTTATTATGAAAGACCCTGACACTTAATTTCTGCAAAAGTACAGTACAATTTATATAGAACCTGATGATGCTCACTTTTTCAGTTGCACGTAGATATATTTTCTACATTCTTTTTATTGAACAAAACAAGTATAGCAAGTATTTATAAAGGCAATCTCTATCCAATAAAAAGCAAATACTATTGGAAACTTTTAATAATGGAAAAAAAACTCAGGAAATCATGTCATTATAATCTGAATTTTTGTTTAATTTTCCTATCAAATATATTTTATATTTTATACAAAAGTGTAACAGTGACTCAAACGTTAAAAGTTGTGGCCTTAAAGATGAGGTAACTACTGTACAGCAGTTACAATGATAATAATAATAATGATAAAAGTAATAGGATTAATCAACAAATAAAAACAAAAAACTGAAGTACTATGGGGGTAATTCAGTGTTGATCGCAGCAGCAAATTTGTTGGCAGTTGGGCAAAACCATGGGCACTGCAGGGCGGGGGGTAAGGGGGGGTGGGCAGATATAACATTTGCAGAGAGTTAGATTTGGGTGGGTTATTTTGTTTCTGTGCAGGGTCAGGGCCGTCTTTTCGTATGGGCTCAATGGGCTCTTGCCCAAGGGCCCCAGGAGTATAAGGGCCCTAGTCTGATAGCTGAGGGTCTCCTCTTTCCAGGGGTACCAGATTTTTTAAAATTGGCCCTGGGGAACCGGAGATATCCGACTTGAAAGCAGTGGTCCCCATCCAAGCCTGTTAATTGCTTTTCCCAGCCAGATATCTCGAGTTCTGTCTGACTTAAAGTTTTTCAGAGGGTATTCTCCAAAAGCTGTGACTCTCCCCTTTTGGTGGACATTGGCAGCTTGTCTCTACTATGCCCAGAACCAGAGATATCAGCCTTCAAGCAGCTGGTCCCTGCTCCAGCTCCGCACGCCTAATATGCAGTTTTATATTTTCGTTGATGTATTGCTCTGGCTCCTGAACTCTGATCCCCAAGTCCCTAGAACCTCCTGAAAGGTGGGACTCTAGTTTTTTTTATCCCATTCAAAGCTAAGAAATATATTTTCAGGAACTTGAGATATCTGCAGTCAAGCAATCTGCCCCCCACCAGAAAATTATAACTATTAAGCCCACTCCACTATCCACCCCTCAACTACGTATTAAACACCTCCTGGAAGTCATGTACCAGGGATTCTTCATTCAGCACAATGCCCCCTTCTACAGTTTAGGCCCATCTGTTCCGTAATGGAGTAATTAGCAGAAATTACTGCTCCAGGTCCTACATGCTGAGCGGAAGATAGAACACCCCCTACCACCCGCGGGACATCAAAGCTGCCGCTGATAGCAACCCCCACCCCTACCGGTGGAGGATGGGTAGGGGGCCCAGTGCATTGCTGTGCCCAGGGGCCTACACTGCTGTAAAGACGGCCCTGTGCAGGGTAAATACTGGCTGCTTTATTTTTACACTGCAATTTAGATTTCAGTTTGAACACACCCCACCCAAATCTAACTCTCTCTGCACATGTTATATCTGCCCCCCGTGCAGTGCACATGGTTTTACCCAACTGCTAACAAATTTGCTGCTGCAATCAACTCTCAATTACGCCCATAGGCCCTCATTCCGAGTTGTTCGCTCGCAAGCTGCTTTTAGCAGCTTTGCACACGCTAAGCCGCCGCCTACTGGGAGTGAATCTTAGCTTATCAAAATTGTGAACGAAAGATTAGCACAATTGCGAATAGACACTTCTTAGCAGTTTCTGAGTAGCTCCACACTTACTCGGCAACTGCGATCAGTTCAGTCAGTTTCGTTCCTGGTTTGACGTCACAAACACTCCCAGCGTTCGCCCAGACACTCCCCCGTTTCTTCAGACACTCCCGCGTTTTTCCCAGAAACTGTAGCGTTTTTTCCGCACACACCCATAAAACGGCCAGTTTCCGCCCAGAAACACCCACTTCCTGTCAATCACATTACGATCACCAGAACGAAGAAAAAACCTCGTAATGCCGTGAGTAAAATACCTAACTGCATAGCAAATTACTTGGCGCAGTCGCACTGCGGACATTGCGCATGCGCATTAGCGACTAATTGCTCCGTTGCGAGAAAAATATAACGAACGAACAACTCGGAATGACCCCCATAGTTACAAAGGAAATTACACAGTTGCCAACACCATGAAACACTAATGTAGTACCCCGGTCCGCAGGTGTGTTTGTTATTCTAACTGCAGCTGACAATCTTAAGGTATTTTATTGTTACCAGCACACCGTGACAGAGAGACAAGTGTATTGTTCCCCTTTTTAAAGCAGACACAGAATGGCCAATAACTGATACAGCACAAATCTAACTCTCTCTGCACATGTTCTATGTGACCCCACCTGCAGTGCACATGGGCCCTCATTCCAAGTTGATCGCTAGCTGCTTTCGGTCGCAGCGCAGCGAATAGGTAAAAAAGTGGCATTTCTGCGCATGTGTATGGTGCGCAGTGCGTACGCGCGACGTACTTTCACACAGGACTATGCCGTTTCACACAAGGTCTAGCGACGCTTTTCAGTCACACTGCTGGCCACAGAGTGATTGACAGGAAGTGGGTGTTTCTGGGTGGTAACTGACCGTTTTTGGGGAGTGAGTGAAAAAATGCAGGCGTGTCGGATAAAAACGCAGTAGTGGCTGGGGAAACGTAGGCATGGCTGGCCGAACGCAGGGCGTGTTTGTGACATCAAAACAGGAACTAAACAGTCTGAAGTGATCGCTAGCTAGGAGTAAGTCTCAAGCTACTCTGAAACTGCACAATCTTTTTAGTAGCAATGCTGCGATCCTTTCGTGCGCACTTCTGCTAAGCTAAGATACACTCCCAGAGGGCGGCGGCCTAGCGTTTGCACTGCTGCTAAAAGCAGCTAGCGAGCGATCAACTCGGATTGAGGGCCATGGTTTTGCCCAACTGCTAACAAATTTGGTGCTGCGATCAACTCTGAATTAGGCTTTATATATCAAAACGTATGCCAAATATATACATTTATTTCCCTTGCCCTAATCCAGATTACACAGAAATGATGTTTCCACTATATATTCTTCACCGTAAACATAATTAAAAAGAGTTTAATTACTCATACGTGTACCCATTAGGGAGGCAACATTAAATACTGGAGCGAGTTGCTGTGGAAAGGGGAAAGATCAATACTCTAGGTGGCAGTAAAGCTGAAATGTGCAGAACCATAGAACAATATATAATGGAGGAGCCATCACTGTATATTACAGCTCATACTTGCCTACTTTCTTTTTCGGGTCACTTTGGAGGACGGGACCGGACTGTCATGTCATTAGGGCCCCGCACCCAAGCCAAAGAAATGCCCGCAATACGTGGGTCGGTAGTTAGGGGACGTGATTTGCGTCTTTAGCACTGCCCCTTCCCACCACTGATGTGTTTTCGATTATTTATCCCTGTCCTGTCCACTTCACTAAATCGGTAGTCTCCCACAGCTTCCTAGAGGGTTGGCAAGTATGTTACAGCTGCCTAGTCAAATACCATAAAAATCAACTGGGTGACTCAAAGATCAAATATTTAAAACTAAATGAAGAACATATGATGTGGATAACTTTCTTCTTTATATCTATTACTGTTTTACATACTGTAAGGCCACATTTCCTCAAGGCACAGAGAGAATAGCCAAAACTTCTATACTTGTCAATTGGGTCCTCAGAACCCCAAACAGTTCATGTTTCCAGGTCACCTAGCAGGTGCACAGGTGTATTCATTATTCACTGGAAACAATTATTTCACTTGAGATTCTATGGGGACACCTGGAAAACATGAACTGTTTGGGATCCTGAGGACCAAGTTTAAAATCCTATTTTTTATACTATTTTCTTAAATTGATAGCGCAGAATGGGAAACAGATATCTAAATAATTTAAATAAAGATTTCTCGTTAAACTGATAAAGAAGCTGTGTAGTGGAAGCATACACTGACTCCGGTCTTCTTTACCGCAGTTTTATTTCATCAAGATGACCTCAGACTAGTAACCATTTCACAGTAGTAGAAGAAGTAACTGGATGTTACGAAACGCGTCTAGGACTCCTCGTTTAAGTGACTGCTGAATTGTCCAGACCGTCTCCCGGCATCTCCAGAGCACTTGGCACCTGCTACGAGCAAACCGTGGAAATTATATCCACACAGTGTCGGAGAGAACAGTGACCTTTTGAAGCCGGAGTAGCGAGGCGGCTGATTGCTGAAGTGGGTTGAGCAACAATATTAGCCCCCTCGTGAGAACAGTCGGGTTGCCCGTACGGAAACCTTATTTCACCCTGCAGCACGGACACAGAAGCTGTCTCATATATCACCACACCGCTACAACGCACAGGTAATAGTTGTCCATTGCACTGTGTAATCCCGGGGACGCTCGGGTCACACTTAAAGCTCCTCAAACTTGCAAACAGGTCCCGTATCACAAGCACAAGGGACAGAGTGAGCAAAGGTACCTGTGACTGTATTTATTTGTGGTGCACAGTTTCTGGATGAAAACACCGGTGTCCTTCTATTATTGGGTGTAAATTAATATAAAGGATCCTATTACGGACTGAATCTGTGGCATAATATATTGCCGGTCTGGACATTATTCTAATCAGCACACTTAATTTTACGAATGAGAATTATTAAATGATTATTGGTATGCAGTTGAGGGTGTTGTGACCACACCAGATCTTAATATTTTAGAAACAAATTATACATCGATGTTTTTACATGGTTATATGTTTTAATAAATATTTACAATTAAGAACGGTGTGGAACAATTAAATTGGTTCTATAGCGCGACCTCTTTTCCATTTAACTATAATTGCTTTATTGAAGCCATTAGAGACAGGCTTCTGGGGTCTGACGAAATAGAACCATTTTTCTTATGATCACAAGGTGGCAGAATTTTATACAACAATAATTATTTTATATCGCTTGCGCCATCAGGTATAATCTTTTCACATTTCACAGTAAGATGTTCACGCCCCTGTTACTAGACCTTCTCTTCATCGGCCAGGTACTGTATTCCGGCATCAGTCATACAGGCAAACAGCCCAGACAGACCTTATATACCCTATACTCCTCCCTCCGAGACTTACAGGCAAATTACACTACCACCTCGCCTTTAAAAAGAGCTACTGAGAGCTGCTCTGTTTTGATTACTCACATTCCTTCAGCTGTGCCAGGCTGGAGGGGAAAAAGACACTGAAATCAACAAGAAGCTAAAACACACTTTTTTTTTTATCCTCCAAATGCATCAGACTTCCCTGGGCTTAATAGTAAACACTCCTGGTTCCTTTGTAGTACACTGACCCTTTTGCCACAAATGGTAAAATGCATTGCTTTTTAATGCAACAAACCACTTCACAAGACTACACTTATGAATTTGATATTTGATATGCAACACTTGTATATCTGTGTGCGACTGAATGTGTACATAAAGTGCTATGATGCATTGGCTTTCTTTCATGGCAATTTCTGTTGTGCTTTATATATAGATTCACATTTTTGCTGTGGTGAAGGCATGCCGAGTCCTCTATGAGCTGCTGGCGATGCTGCAAATCCCTCTCTCCACTGAATATATGCTGCACAAATGTGCATGGCACCTATTCAACAGCTGAGAAGGGTGCCTCCCAACCCCCCACCATCCTTTCCTCGAGTGACAACAGTACAGTGTCTGAAAAGAAGGACTGTCCGACGAAAATAGGGGCGGTTGGGAGGTATGATACTAACATTCTATTGAGCTTTACAGCTGACATACTACTTTAGTCATAGTACTGAGTATACTACTGGCATACTACTAGGCATTATTACTGATGTGCTTATTACTAAAAATAACTATTTTGGGGCTTACAACATGGTATTTTACTGAGTATTGTAATTCTTGTTACAGATGATAACCAGACAATAAGTATTAAGGGGGCCCATTATTTAAATGATCTAAAATGGGTTTCCCAGATCTCATGGATGCCAGGTTGGGAAGAGACCTTCTCCCTTCCTAGACTCCATGATTTTTCTGTGGTACAGGGGGTTTGTCTGTGAGCATATCGTTTGAAAGAGTGGACTCTCCACTTTTAAACAAAGTGCCCCCATCTTTATAGGTGCCAGGGTTGGGTAGATAGAGGGACCCACCCCCATCTTTGGCAATACTTCAAAGTAAAAAAAAAAAGGCGACATTGACTTGTATGCTCCAGTAGTCGCCCCCTAAACCTCCAGACTCCCCATCCCTCTTTAGTGCTGGTGGAGAGAGGTACTGTAAAGTTAGCTCCGGTGGCACTTTACTGCAGATGACGCGTATTAAGGTATATGTTAATGATGATCCCCACCAGGGTCAGACTGGCCCACAGGGGAACAGGAGAAACCACCGGTGGGCCCCACTACCTGTGGGCCCCCCTCCTCCTCCTCTAGGGATCATGTTCCAAACTCTATCCTAGTGCACTTGAATTATGCATTATACATATGATACATTATACTTCACAAGAATATGGTTTATTATATATTTTTATTTACCAAGGGGCACAGAACATGTACTCTGTAATGGTTAGCCAAACCTCTGTGGTGGCTGGCCACGCCCCACTAGAGCCTGGCCACACCCTTAAGCATGGGT